>NW_028279791.1:0-16804 GCF_059751315.1 Micrasema longulum
AAAAATGCGATTGTATGCGTTAGTACTATAGAACCATTTTGACGAAATTTATTTTTCCACGCCCGGGCGATGTCCTCTTACAAATTAATGAAAAAAGTTTATTGTTTATTTTTACGCCCGTGCATACATTGCATACATTGCATACATTGCATATAGGGACGTAGGCCCTCTTTGAATAAACGGTTTTTTCGCCAATCGAATTTTACATTTACTTTTATTTCTGATGTTTCAACGTGACTTTTTTCCTGTCAGTTACAATAGAGTAATTACACAGTTACGGTAGTTACACTACCGGCAGCATAGCAGCGGCAGGTGATCATCAAGATATGTTACGATACGAAGGAGGATGTGGACTCCATAGTCGGAGAGCCGGGGAGCGCCAGGGAGTTGGAGAGCCGGGGAGCGCCAGGGAGTCGGAGAGCCGGGGAGCGGACGCGGGACTTCCCGGATAGCGACAACCGCCGGAAATATGAAAAGTGAACTACTAACTGCGTCTATCTACCTGTTGTATAAATATATATTGTCGATGCACCGAAAGCTGAACGAGATTTATCTATATTAAAGTCAACTTGTTTTGTGATAATTTCGCTGTGCATAAAACAAAAAGTAATTCCAAACAGTTCCAACCGACCGAATACCGTATGAATATTTTTTTAATGTTTTTGAAATGTTGAATATTTATTGTTGCATGGAAATGGGAGTTTCCCCCTTCCTAGCACTTTAATCTCGAGCTGTCTCATTTTCCACCGACGGAAACTTCGACTTGACAACTGACGAATCCAGATTTTAAATGAAAATAAAATAATAAAATGGATGAGACGATTTGATCGCCATGGTTTCTTGTTTCTTTTTTATAATATCTAATACGACGTCGAGTGGCAGAATCGGGAGACATAAAGGGCAAAAAGAAGTAGATTTATAATATACGAACTAGGTAGAGAATGTCAGCATTGTCGGTGAGATGACGGGAGCGCGCTGAAGGGATGCCATACATCACGTCTCCGTTATCACTTCGTGGCTATCGAGCGCAGAACGGAACCGCAAATAAAACGTATCGAAAAGAGTTCCCCTACACTCGCACGCGCCCACTCTCCCGGGAAACATCATCAATCTCCCGGTGCATTAGAGCGCGGCCCCGGGTCAAGGGGCCCCCGCGTGGAGGAGTGCCGCGCCCCGCCGGGACCGTCCCCGGCTGCCCGGGGCCCGCGCGGAGTGAATGTCGGAGGGAAAATCCTCCCTTTTGTGTTTTTCCGAATACACACACTACTGTCTCTTTACCGAGTACTTACACATACTACCGCACCGCGTGACACTCGAGCAGGAAGCGGGAAGTAGAAAGGTACCTGTAATTTTACCTACCGTACTGTTTCGTCGAAACGTTATAACGTGTCACTTTGTCTAATCGAACGCTCCCCGTTTTAGAGTAATCGATGCAACCGATCTTCTAAAACCGTCGATGACGCATCGTCGAAGTGACTTTTTGTGAGTTCTTTCTTTTCTTTTTGACGGCTGCACCGACAAGAGCTCTAAGAATGTGACGCTGCGGACGTGCTGGGAGCTGGGATGCGGCGCTGTGATCTACGATGAACGTCGCATGAGGCAATTGAAGTTAATGCAAATCATTCGACTCATTTTCTCGTGACATCTTATTAATTTAGTTGAAATTTTCTAACCCCTCTTTACCGAACATTTATATGTGATTTATTGCAAAACCAGCCGCCGATTTTTATTCGATATTTCACACATGCTCGTGTATAAGTGAAATATCGTGTAATATAATACCGAAATTCATTCCTGGAATTATTTATCTGCTTTCTGAAGTCAATTTGGTGATGAAAACCGAAGGACTGACGCTCGTTGGATCAACCAAATTTGACACTTGGGTTATCGACATTTTGGACATTCTGGTGTGACCGCCTCGGGATGTGTGTGACTGTGCGAAATATGCCTATGCCTGTGTAGTGGTGGGGGGGAAGTGCTTATTCATTTTTATTATTTTTGTTTTAGTTATTTAGTTTCCATAACTAAAAACAATCGAAAAAGGAAATCGAAGGGAAATCAATAGGCCTCAGAGTGTACTGTCTAGTGCGTTTACCTGCCATTAAATAAATAAGATATATTCTTTTAACAATGTTGAATACGATAAAAACCAATCCACCCTGTTGCTTTGTCGTGCCGGGTGTATTTTTACTGCGATTTGAAAGCGGCCTTAGGGTGAAATGTGCGCGTATACACTATTATATACCTACCTATATTTGTTCACCTACACGTACCGCGTACCTACTTTATTTATTTTTTAATTCACACGCAACTTTATATATTTAGTTTTCTATAATACGAACACCTCACTGGGCATAACCCGTGTCGAGGCTCGAGGCATTCATTTACATTATTTTTATATTACTTTCTATATTCCCCGCAGGTAATATTACCTGCGGGGAATGTGACATTCGTACAGCAGAAGGAAACTATATAAATAGTAAATAGTGTTATATTATTAGCGAATGTTTGCTTTCTTGTCCGCGTGCGATCAACTTTTACGAGTTTTTGGTCCATTTATGGTGTACTAAAAGTATTGTTCGCGATTACAAAGTAACCTTTATATTTTACTGTACCTAACAAACTAGCCTATGCGTATCAAATATAACAACATATTATTTAATAGATGCCATAAAAGATAAAAACTGAATTCAATTCGGCCTCGTTACACATTAAATAATACGAAAGTTAAATAGATCGATTCAATTTGTCAATCTTTTATATCATTAGTATTTTAGTATGACCCAGATTAACCCCGCTTATATTTACCTACTCCTGTACGCAAAATAAGAGAGCTTCTATAAGCTTTCGATAAAGTAGGAACCTTCGCGACCTTCGGAACCGGCCTACTTGCTACTCAACTATTCTTCTATATTCTCTAACTTTTCGGGATTTAACTCAATAATCCCCTGTCCGAATTTTCTTGCTCCAAATGAATTTCGAACTAACCTATAAATATTTAGTATCAACAGAAGAGGATAGGTGTATCTCATTTTGGGTCAATATAATGTAGAACGAAAAACAGTATTTTTATCTTTTGACTGAGGATTAGTTTTGTTTTGCCGACCACATTCAAAACACGACTATTCCTTTGTCTAGACCTAAATATAAACTAAAACTAAGCGGAAAATATACTCAGTGGCACTAAAAATGTTGCTTGATATTTATTTTATTAAAACTAAACATTTCGTAATTTCCACCAAATTACAAGTAAATAGGAAGGTACCTAAAATTCATCCTCTATGTGTTCAGCGTTTCACTTTCTTGAAATACATAAAGGAGTAGCCAGTGTGTAAAGCTATTTGTTCAACTGGCGTATTAATTTCATTGCATTCTTATGACTAAATCACGTTCACCGATGCAACCGCGCCAATAATGCTAGAGGAGGAGGAATCATGATAAGTGTAAAAAAAAAGTTCAACTGCTTTATTCTGAAAACATAAAATATTTCATTCGAACAACTATATTTATGCGTGCGGATGGGTACAAAAACATATATATTTCGAGTTGTATACTTTCCACCATCGTCTTCCATTGAAACTTTTAAATCCCATTGCGTGCTGCTCGAAGAGATTTTGACTGAAAATTTTGAGTGGGTAATTATTTGGTTTTTGCTAATGACGACATCGGAGTTATGTCCATAGGTCCTCTTGGGTTTATGCATACATGAATATATTTCAACACAATCATGTTACAAATTATAATAACGCTTGTTTAGATTTAGTGTTCAGTAGTTTGCATGATGTAGATGTTCCTAGATCTACTGAACCTTTAGTCCCAGTCGACAACTATCATCCACCGTTACTGCTAGATATTTCCATACCATCTGCAACTAACATCCTTGTTCCTAATGAAATTGAATACTTCAAATTCGCTGAAGGTGATTACGCTGGTATGGGTAATTCTCTCGCCCTTATTGACAAGGTATATGTACTTAATAACAAAACTGCCGATGCAGCAGTAAGTACCTTCAACGACCACTTAATCGAAGCTTTTAATCATTTCATTACAACGGGTATATTCTTTCCCCCAAAATATCCAAAATGGTTCAGTCCTAAAAGAAAATGTTTAATCTTTTGAGAAGAAAAAGCACCCAAATTGTTTAAGCAAACTGGTGCTGAACAATACCTTCTCTCCTTTTCCTATTTCCGGTATCTGGCTAAAATCGAATCACGGACATGTTATGAATCTTACATTTACGCTACAGAGTAAAAATCTTTACCTTAGTAAAAATCCTCAAAAAATTTGGCAATTTATTTCTCAGCAACGGAAAAAAATGGACTTCCTTCTAATATGGTCTTTGGAAGTCAGTCTGCCAACAATGAACTAGACATAGTTAATCTTCTTGGCTCCCACTTTTCATCGGTATACTCTTAGAGTCGTCCACTGAATTACGTCAAAACATTTCACTATCATAATACTTTGCCCAGCTGTATGAAACAGTACTTATGATTTTCTTGTTTTATTACTGTAGAATGTTTTATTATTTAAACTTTCTACTAAATATGTTCCATATTTTTTTAAATATAAACCTTGTATAATAAAAAAAATATTAAGCCAAATGTTAGTATTATAAATTTTTGTAAAAGGCAGATTTGCCGTTTATGTTAATAAAATAATAAAATAAAATAATAAATAATACAGTTGACCTTAGTTCCAGCCATATATCGACCAACGATGCATTTATTGTTGACCAATCTCTAAAAGGTAAAACTAATGCTGGTCTCGATTATATTCGCGAAATATTAAGACTTTTAGAATTTGTTTTT
The DNA here is from genome assembly GCF_059751315.1 of Micrasema longulum. Taxonomy (NCBI): domain Eukaryota; kingdom Metazoa; phylum Arthropoda; class Insecta; order Trichoptera; family Brachycentridae; genus Micrasema; species Micrasema longulum. Next base: position 4,809 of record NW_028279791.1, read on the forward strand.
TCACTACCCCTATCTATCATTTTCAATCTATCGCTTCAATCTGGTGAGTTTCCAGTAGCTTGGAAATCATATTTCATTACACCCATCTATAAATCTGGAAACAAATCGGACGACAACTATAAACTAATCTCAATTCTATCTCACATACCTAAATTATTCGAAGCAATATTAACGCATAAAAATATTACTATTTTCAAAAATATCTTGGTTGATCAGCAACATGGTTTTTGGTCTGGTAAATCAACCACGACCGATCTCTTGCTTTTAACGATACCATATTAAGGAGTTTGGAGAAAAATAAACAATTTTATGTGATTTATACCGATTTTCCCAGTGCTTTTAACAAAGTCGATCACCAAATACTGTAGAGCAAACTGTCTTCGTATGGAATTCGTAATCCATTTTTATCGTTCTTCAAGTCAAATCTCAGTAAAAGGGAACAGTTTTAAAGGGTAAATAATTCCATCTCAAACACTATTAATATATTTTCAGGTGTACCACAGGATGCTCACCTTTCTCCTTTGCTATTCAATCTATTCATCAATGAACTTAAAAATGTTTATCTTACTTCATCGATTTGACTGTTCGCTGATGGCACTGAGATTCTCGAACAGACTGACAACCCTTCCGATTGTTCACTATTACAATCTGATTTACTGTCTTTTTGCACCTGGTGCTCGTCCAAAAATCTACATCTCAACTTAAGTAAGTGCAAGGTTATGAGATTTTTTCTGTTGAGGCTTCTTTAGAGGAACAAACCCAATGTAGGATCTTCATAGAAACAAATATTATGAAAGTTTGGTGAATGGTAACTAGGAAGTTCAATTTAAACTTCCCTCAAGTTTACATAGTTGCTATCTCAACCTTGGATCAAGCTATCACTCTTGATACTTCAATCTTGATACAAGTCTGAATCAAGATTATATTGCTATCTGGGTAGCTTCCATAACAAACAATTTAAACTTCCCTCAAGTTTACATACTCGCTATCTGAACCATGGATCAAGCTTTCACACTTGATACTTTAATCTTGATACAAGTCTGAGTCAAGATTACATTGCTATCTGGGTAGCTTCCATAACTAACAATTTAAACTTCCCACGAGTTTACATACTTCCTATCTGAACCTTAGATCAAGCTTTCACTCTTGATCTTGATACAAGTTTGAGTCACGTTTACATTGCTATCTGGGTAGCTTCCATAAGAAACAATTTATCAAAAAAGGAAAATCTTGTTGTGGTCCGGTAGCTAATGGCGCGGATTCGCGGATCGAAGGGCCGAGGTTCGCACTCGTCTCTGGTACAACTTCGTTCCCATTTCCTGATAGTGAGTTTTATTCAACTAAAGATAAAGTATAAAGGGTATTTTAGTATTTGCTCGTTTGCTTTGCTGACGAAGAGACGGGTACGTCTCGAAACCGGTAGACATAAAAGGTCGTTAAGTGGGTAAATACTAATATTTACTAACATTAATTAAAACGTTCGACTACCAAGTTAATGCTTCGGACATGAATAACAAATACAACTCGTTTAAAATGCCACCCAAAATACAACATTTTGGGTAAATCATAAGAACGCAAATGTTTCTTTAAAAAAAAGGTAGAGACACGCCAATGGTACACGTTTATAGCGCGTAAAAACATCTTCGCTCTTGTGCCATAATCCAGGGAGAAAATACGAGAATACGTTTGTATGAAGAAAAGTCAGATCTACTTGTACTTACCAAAACTAAAGCCAACTGAATGTATCCGCTAAAGATGTGCGATTAAGTGTACCTACATATGTACGGGTGATTGCTTATGCGTGAGTGTGAGTGTGGAAGGACATGTGCGTGTGCGTGTGCGTGTGCGTGTGCGGGTGCGAATAGGCTATGTGTGAAGGATGTTTTTGTGCGCGTGCCGGTCGATGTGCGTTAAAAAAATTTAAAAAATAAAAAGTACATATCATTGTCATTCCCTTTTTTGCATCGAATGATGCATAGGGCAATGCAAAGTACACAAATCGCAGCTTATATTGATCATTTTTTGTTACATGAAGGAGCGCAGTCTCAACCTTCAGGTCCAGGGACTATGGTTACATGCGAACCGGTAATCGAACCCGAGACCTCTCGCACGGCGGGCGAACACGCTGACCGCTACACCACGAGGCCGACCATGCATATACTAATCCAAATTAAAATGCACAAATAACATGTACAAAATAGGCATCTACTTTATGTCTCTTAATTATGTATCTACTTTGGATTACACCGAAGGTAGTTTAGATTAGATATCGATTAGCGATCCGAGAAAATGGTGCCAATTACAACAGAAATTACGCCAACTTCCACGGGCACAAAACGTTCCGCGGCGAAACACCCTCACTCGCTGTGGCGGCAGGGGGGCAGGGGGGCAGGGGGCCGAGGGAAGGCCTCGTCTTGTTTAATATTATCGGAATACAAAGTGTTTTATATCTTCTCCCGACGAGTTACGTTTAGTGTTCCGAGTTCCGAGAGCCCTGCCCCCTCGCGCCTCCTGCGCGTGCGTGAGTGCGGTGTCACGATATTGCGAAATATTTTTGCTTCTCAAAAAGTTTTCCTTCTCTCGGGACAAGTTTAGGTTCCCAAAACGAAAAGTATTCGTGACAATTTCTCCTTTCCCCCCTTTGCTCCCGCGCCACCAGATACTATTTATGGAGCAATATCAGAGATTTTATTGTGGCATTTTTTATTAGATTCGGCGAGCGAGGGGAGGGTGATGTCTGCTCCCGCTAAGCGTGTACGCGTGGAACGGACACAGCCACCCCGCGGGCGAGTGCGGTATGCGCGGGGTACAATCTGAGGAAGCTGCGAAAATATTCAGAAATACCTAGACACATATCGAAATAACACATTCGCAAAAACCATTATTTTTTCATACAATTTCGCGAAGCATTAGCTTTGCGGTTATTCAATATATTAAAATAAACATAAAACGACTTGTTTTTAACCATTGTCTACCGACCGGCTTTAGAGCTACACGAGCTCCTTTGTCGAGGTTATACTCAACTTATGAATCTTATCCTATTTTATTTTTAACACTGTTTACCTAATATTAAATCGAAACATATGGAGCTTATAAGAAGTCTTTTTGACATTTTTTTCTTGTTGTAAAGACACTGAATTGAAAATTCTTCGTGTTGAAAATAAAACACTAAAATTAGACAACTTAAAAATATTAGATATTAAAAAAGCGATTCGCGATAAGAAAAAAACTAATAAATAGCTAAACAAACAATATTTCCTTTAGTCCACTCTTGTCTCGTTTTAAAGATCGTATCCATCTCACTTCACACTTCCCCTCTTCAAAAGAACAACGTGACAAAAATACACTACTTTTAAGCTCCATATGTATCGATGTAATTTTAAAAATAATAATAATTCAGTTGCAGTCAACTCTTTGTTTTAGGAGGTCGTGTAAAACGAGCTCCGTCGGTGAAATTGACTAAAACAGTGTAGAAATTAGTTTTGTCTTTTGTTATTTTTTATGTTCAATACATCGTTCGGTGCAGTTTTTTAGCGTTTCTAACGCAGTTTAAATTTTTGTTATTAGTAAAATAGTTTTTTATTTATCTTGAAAATAGAGTTTTTGATAACTTGTGTTGTTTAGAAACGCTGCCCATATGGTAGTGTTATTTGTGCAGTTTTTTAGTGATATAAGTGTAAAATATTAAGACAAACAAAAAAGTCAGTTCGAAAAAAGATTTCGCCTTACAAAATAAAAAGTCTACCTGGACAGCTTTACATAGAGTGTTAATCAAACAGAGAAAAAACATACCATTCTCGACACTTAAAGGCGGTAGCAAATACTTAGCAACGGCTAAGGAAACTGCTCAGCATTTGTTAGAGAGGTTTTTCCAGACGATACTACACAACAAGAAACTCTTGAGCATATGTTAGGAAGATGGTGGATATTAAATCATATTGACCAATTAATATCCTTTTAGTTTTTGGAAAAGTGTTAGAAAAGGCAACAATCGAATCGAATTAACTGGTATTTTTATTGAAACGGTAAGCTAAGTCTAAAGCAATTTGGATTTACTCCCCAAAAATCGACAGAAGACGCTTTAAATGTTTCAGGTCAGATGATACAAACTGCATTGCAAGACAAAAACCGACTATGGCTATTTCGCTGGATATAGAGCCTTTGATAATGCTTGGTGGCCATTTTTTATATACCAACTAAGTAATAAAAAGTGCCCCCGAAACCTGTTTATGATTGTTACAAGTTGTCTTCAACAGGGAATAGTTAAATTATCACACCTCGACGTTACACTGGGAAAAATCACATCTAAAGGTTGTGTTCAAAGATCCTCATGTGGACCTAGCTTCTGAAATTACATCGTAGATGATGTACTTCAGAAGAATCTAGGTCATGGAGTCGAATTAAGAGAGTTCGCAGGTGATTTTTATTGATAGTGGTAGCTGATAAAACTGCAAATCTTGAGAAGAAGACCGAAGATGCACTGAATTTCCTGAAACTGTAGAAATTAGGACATTTGTAAGGACAGTAAAGGTTTTATGGATGTGCGTTTCAAAAACCGTGTTGAATTCACTTGCATTTAAAATAAAAAAATTGATGTTACAATTTGATTTGATTTTGATGTTGATAGCATTACAAAATGGGGCTCAAAGGCCAAACTCCGCTTTGCAGATAAAAAAACGAATGCGATGTATATCTCGAGAAGAAAAGACCCTTAACCAACTACACGGATGAATGGTGTCTAATTGAAGTATGTGGATTAATTTAAAGTTCTAGGAGTTACTATAGATCGTCACCTCAACTGGTCCACGGATATTTGCTTTTTCTTTTTTTAAAGGAATAAATAAAATTACTTTGTTTTATGAACCACTTTTTTTTATTGTCACAACCGACTAGTTTCGGCAACTCACGAACGATAGAGAACGGTACCCTTAGTATCTGCTCAAATTTTGAGTGGATTTATGCCCCTCGATCTAAGGATTAGAGAACTTGCGGAAGTTTATGACGTAAAAAACAGCCTCACTATACAGGGGCTGCCGAACGACAGATATAACCAGGAAACCAGAAAATTTTTCTTCTTAGCGCATCCTGCTGAGCGCTACCGGATCGATCTCGGCCACAATGACGAAACTTTATCGGAAGTGGTGAAGGGAGAGTTAAGAATATTTACTGACGGCAGTCTCTTCAACGATGAGGTAGGTGCAGCATTTGTACCCTTTGATGGCATTAGAGAGCTGCCGGCAAGAAAGCTGAAACTTGATTATTTCTGCTCTGTTTTTCAGGCGAAAATATTTGCAATCAGAGAAGCTCTAGTTTGTGCCTTAAAAGAAATAACCAAGCCGGTGGAAGCAAATAAGGGTTTTGACAGATTGTAAATCAGGGGTCCAAGCAATAGCTGATCGAAATTCAGTCAACCCTCCTATTATGGACATTCATACAGATATACAAAAACTAAAATACAGATCACAGTATGTGTATATCAGATGGATGAGAGGCCACTGCGGAATTCGAGGCAATAAAAAAACAGATGAAAAGGCTCGAGAAGCTACTCTCGAGAAAACAGCTCCTGATTTTGATAGATTTATTTTAAGTTTTGCCAAAAAGAAAATAAGAAGCAGAACTCTTAAGCTCTGGAACGACCGGCATTTAAGTGAAACTACCGGACAGGTAACTGAAATATTTTTCCCAACAATTTTTCACGCTTTCGATTTCGAGAAAACGCAGGAAGTTGGCTACGAACTGACTCAAATCCTTACTGGCCACGGAGATTTTACGAGCTATTTTCGCCGTTTTAAGCTCTCGGAAATCAATAGCTGTCCATGTGATGACGAGACACCCCAAGATGTCCCTCGTTTGTTGATGCATCGTCCCATTTTCAGCTTAGAGCGAATGCAGCTAGAAGCGCGATGCAGAAGTCCGCATGAGGACCTAGAAGATATCGTAAAGGTAATAAGTCATAAGGACTTATCGCGTGAGGTGATTGATATCATACCTGGTAAAAATTACTATTTACTTTACCTTTACTAAGGTGATTGTTGAAATAAATAAAAATAGGGCACAAAATGCCGAACGCCCTCAAAGTAGAACGGAGGGTCTGGGTGCCTGTCAGTGTTCTGTACTTGTAATAAACACTTGTATACCCACAACAGGCCATGCCTATGTGGGATTTTTTTCTTTACTATTTTTACTGTTAATACGTATTTCATTGCTATGTAATTATCCTTTATTTTTTAATACTTTGTTTTACCTCTTATGTATATTGTAAAAAACAAAACAAAAAATATATGATAGTAAAAAAAAAAATCTAAAAAATATTGTACATAACCCGTAAAGTAAAGTTTCGAAATAAACCAGCCCATTGGCCGGGACACCAAATATGCTCGCGTGTGAATTCCTCCCTTCCCTTTACTTTCGACTATTTCTCCCGTAACATCAAATATTTTCATAAATCATAATCAGTGCACGTTAGCGTCAGCCACTTAAAGCACGTCGATTATATATTTTTTTGTAGCTACTCTATAGTAGTTCACTATTGAAGGTGTATAGTGGGACTTACATGTTAGTTTATTTGGTGCGCCGAAGAAGAGACGGGTACATTTCGAAACCGGTAGACACAGAAATATCGGGAAGTAATTATTTGTAATTATTTAAACACATTTAATAAAATGATTGAACACGAAGTCAACGCTTTTAATATTAATGGTATAAAATGTTAATTTTCCAAAATTCAAAAAGATACTACGCATTTGAAAACAAACTCGATTATTTATTAAACACATAATTTATACATCTAGCTGCTCTCGATAATCTCTCGCGTATACGGGAATGATACGTTTGGATAGAAATGGCTTCCAGGATGAATGTGTCAGGAGTTGGCGTAATGAAGCTTGGCAGGATCACTCCTTCCCAAAAGGAGTAAATATTATTAAGTAATTCAACATGACGCCGCGCCGCACCGTGTCACACCTCACGCCTCACGCCGCGTACACGTACCGTAGAAGAGATCAGCTTTTCGTAATTATTTTCTGTGTAGTGTATACTGTGTACTGTGTACTGTACAAAGTACGCCTTTGCGCATCGTATTATCCTACTAGCAGTGGCGGTATTTCCATAGAAGCCCATAAGCCGGGCTTGCCTATTAATTTTATTTCAAAATTACCAAATCTGGACCAAACGCTTAAAAATAATTCTTTCGTTGTTTAAATTTCGCGCCAAATGAGAATTAGAGATCTGTTCGACGTTGGTACTGTACGCATCCCGAGATCCGAACCGTATGAAATCCGTGTGCGCGAACGACACTATGTATTCTTATCTCGCTCTCGCACGTGGGGTTCTTATGGGGCTTATTTCACGGTGCAATTCGCATGTAAACAAACAGTAAACTCATAAAATGTTTGTCTGTATGTGTTGAGTTTTATATGGGAATCTGAAGCCAGCTTCTTTAAGGTAAAGTTGGCAGAGAGCGTCTCTTGTATTTCGTATCGAGGAACTTTACGATTGTTTATTATGCTCTTTTTTACGGAATTTGATAATTTTAAACGGTTATTTTTATCTTAATTGATTAAAGATCCGTACTGGTTAAGATTTATGATAATTTACTTTCTTTTGTGCAAACGTCATATATAAAAAGAATTCGGAGATGGCCGACGTTTCTTTTTTATTTGCCTATCTACTATCCTTTTCCTTTCAAAATATTCTAAATCAATTATAATTTATCTTTATTATATTTATTTATCTATGGGTTCCGATGACTATTATTCAACTCTACGCATGCTATATTTTATTAATGCTACTTGTTGGTAATGGTTGATATCTGAGGAATTACTTTATATAAAAAAATATTGTGTTTTCTTTTTTTCGTTTATTTAAACGAATTCAGAAAGATTATCCTATGCATATTTTCATAAAATATTGTTATTCGTCATAATATACCTTTTGGATGCTTTGTAGACTGTACAACTGTAGTGAAGAAAGCATACATCATGTTTTCACACAAGTGAATTCATCACCATTCCTTTTCCGCACCTAATGGTGCATAGAGCACTGCAATCGCAGTATATCTTAATCTTTTTTGCTACATGAAGGTAAGATGATCAGTCTTACGCTTCAAGTACCAGTCCAGGGACTATGACATATTCTAGTGTAAAAACACCTTTTTAAATAAATATTTCAAATCATCCATGTCGGGAATCGAACCCGAGACCTTTTACATGGTAGGCAAATGCGCTGACCACTATACTATGAGGCCGTCAGGGAATTACACCACATGTGAATTAAAAATATATGTATATGGGCTTGCCTTACTCGTAAACCCTAGGCACGCTACTGCCTACTAGATATATTGTATTTATTCGCTATTGGACTTTACACGGATTTCATCGTTAATAAGAAATTATTCATTCGATTCAGTAGAGGGATTAATTACCTGAATAATTCATTACGTTCGAAATATAAAATAAATAATGTGAATACTATGTTATTAAAGCTACCTCTGTCGTGCAGAGAATCGTTTTTAGTGAAAATTGTTACAAATTCAATTATTCCCTATTATTCCCATATTCATATTAATATTATCTTAAGTTGTATCGCGCTTAAAAAGCCCGTAACATATTTGTAACAACATAATAATATATACGAGAAGAAAATATGCAAGTCTGGGCATTTACTGGGAAAAATATTATCTCATTTAAAAAAAAACATATAATTTTAAAGGAAAAATTATAATATTAGTATATAGTATAAATTTGGTGTCGGCCTCGTGCTGTAATGGTCAGCGTGTTTGCGTACCATGCATTATGTCTCGGGTTCGATTCCGGACATGGTTGAAATGAAATATTTATTTAAAAAGGTGTTTTCACACCAGAATATTTCATAGTCCCTATACTGGTACCTGAAGCGTAAGACCGATCACCTTACCTTCATGTAACAAAAATGATCAAGATACAATGCGATTGGTACACCAATGCAGTGCCCTATGCACCAATAGGTGCGGAAAGAGAATGATGTTGATGATGATGTAAAAATGTATAATAATTATACTAAAATATTTATTAACATTAATTTTAAGAATTCGGCAAATATATATGTTCGCTTGTTTAACAAAAACATGGCGGCTTATGGCCTGTCATTGACTGATTTAAGTGCCCACTTTACGCGCAGAAGTATATTTTTTTTTTTAAAACTTCAGGCGTCGACTGGTGTGCAGATAAAATAATTAAGTCGGGTGAATCTCACCCACACTCGATAAAGTTTTCAGCTCTTTGACTACACAAAAAGACACATATGAGAGAATCGAAGAAATAGGAGTATTCAAACATTTCGTTTATAAATTGACCACATAACCAATGGCAGGTCATAAGCCCTGTAAATGTGTAGACTTGCGCATTGTCTTCCCTAAAATGCTTTCCATCTGTGTTTTAATACGTTAATCTTAACAATTCCCTAGGGGATAAAATCTAGTAAGATAAAATTTATAAATTGACCACATAACCAATGGCAGGTCATAAGCCCTGTAAATGTGTAGACTTGCGCATTGTCTTCCCTAAAATGCTTTCCATCTGTGTTTTAATACGTTAATCTTAACAATTCCCTAGGGGATAAAATCTAGTAAGATAAAATTTATAAATTGACCACATAACCAATGGCAGGTCATAAGCCCTGTAAATGTGTAGACTTGCGCATTGTCTTCCCTAAAATGCTTTCCATCTGTGTTTTAATACGTTAATCTTAACAATTCCCTAGGGGATAAAATCTAGTAAGATAAAATTTATAAATTGACCACATAACCAATGGCAGGTCATAAGCCCTGTAAATGTGTAGACTTGCGCATTGTCTTCCCTAAAATGCTTTCCATCTGTGTTTTAATACGTTAATCTTAACAATTCCCTAGGGGATAAAATCTAGTAAGATAAAATTTATAAATTGACCACATAACCAATGGCAGGTCATAAGCCCTGTAAATGTGTAGACTTGCGCATTGTCTTCCCTAAAATGCTTTCCATCTGTGTTTTAATACGTTAATCTTAACAATTCCCTAGGGGATAAAATCTAGTAAGATAAAATTTATAAATTGACCACATAACCAATGGCAGGTCATAAGCCCTGTAAATGTGTAGACTTGCGCATTGTCTTCCCTAAAATGCTTTCCATCTGTGTTTTAATACGTTAATCTTAACAATTCCCTAGGGGATAAAATCTAGTAAGATAAAATTTATAAATTGACCACATAACCAATGGCAGGTCATAAGCCCTGTAAATGTGTAGACTTGCGCATTGTCTTCCCTAAAATGCTTTCCATCTGTGTTTTAATACGTTAATCTTAACAATTCCCTAGGGGATAAAATCTAGTAAGATAAAATTTATAAATTGACCACATAACCAATGGCAGGTCATAAGCCCTGTAAATGTGTAGACTTGCGCATTGTCTTCCCTAAAATGCTTTCCATCTGTGTTTTAATACGTTAATCTTAACAATTCCCTAGGGGATAAAATCTAGTAAGATAAAATTTATAAATTGACCACATAACCAATGGCAGGTCATAAGCCCTGTAAATGTGTAGACTTGCGCATTGTCTTCCCTAAAATGCTTTCCATCTGTGTTTTAATACGTTAATCTTAACAATTCCCTAGGGGATAAAATCTAGTAAGATAAAATTTATAAATTGACCACATAACCAATGGCAGGTCATAAGCCCTGTAAATGTGTAGACTTGCGCATTGTCTTCCCTAAAATGCTTTCCATCTGTGTTTTAATACGTTAATCTTAACAATTCCCTAGGGGATAAAATCTAGTAAGATAAAATTTATAAATTGACCACATAACCAATGGCAGGTCATAAGCCCTGTAAATGTGTAGACTTGCGCATTGTCTTCCTAAAATGCTTTCCATCTGTGTTTTAATACGTTAATCTTAACAATTCCCTAGGGGATAAAATCTAGTAAGATAAAATTTATAAATTGACCACATAACCAATGGCAGGTCATAAGCCCTGTAAATGTGTAGACTTGCGCATTGTCTTCCCTAAAATGCTTTCCATCTGTGTTTTAATACGTTAATCTTAACAATTCCCTAGGGATAAAATCTAGTAAGATAAAATTTATAAATTGACCACATAACCAATGGCAGGTCATAAGCCCTGTAAATGTGTAGACTTGCGCATTGTCTTCCCTAAAATGCTTTCCATCTGTGTTTTAATACGTTAATCTTAACAATTCCCTAGGGGATAAAATCTAGTAAGATAAAATTTATAAATTGACCACATAACCAATGGCAGGTCATAAGCCCTGTAAATGTGTAGACTTGCGCATTGTCTTCCCTAAAATGCTTTCCATCTGTGTTTTAATACGTTAATCTTAACAATTCCCTAGGGGATAAAATCTAGTAAGATAAAATTTATAAATTGACCACATAACCAATGGCAGGTCATAAGCCCTGTAAATGTGTAGACTTGCGCATTGTCTTCCCTAAAATGCTTTCCATCTGTGTTTTAATACGTTAATCTTAACAATTCCCTAGGGGATAAAATCTAGTAAGATAAAATTTATAAATTGACCACATAACCAATGGCAGGTCATAAGCCCTGTAAATGTGTAGACTTGCGCATTGTCTTCCCTAAAATGCTTTCCATCTGTGTTTTAATACGTTAATTCCCTAGGGGATAAAATCTAGTAAGATAAAATTTATAAATTGACCACATAACCAATGGCAGGTCATAAGCCCTGTAAATGTGTAGACTTGCGCATTGTCTTCCCTAAAATGCTTTCCATCTGTGTTTTAATACGTTAATCCCTAGGGGATAAAATCTAGTAAGATAAAATTTATAAATTGACCACATAACCAATGGCAGGTCATAAGCCCTGTAAATGTGTAGACTTGCGCATTGTCTTCCCTAAAATGCTTTCCATCTGTGTTTTAATACGTTAATCTTAACATTCCCTAGGGGATAAAATCTAGTAAGATAAAATTTATAAATTGACCACATAACCAATGGCAGGTCATA
>NW_028279793.1:0-35189 GCF_059751315.1 Micrasema longulum
TGTTACTCATAATATTTAATAGTAAATTGTTCAAACTTCCACGGCTAGGTTCAAAATGTACTGTTCGGTGTTCATTCGTTGTAGTTGTCAAAATATAGTTTAGACAAAATATATAAGTTGAAATCTTTTAATTTATACACGCTACCCTGCAACAAAATACTTAGTAAATAATAATTCTTTACAATTATCATAATCACAGGAAACAGATTGCAATACAAATTTAATGAATAGAAAGCAGATAGCTGCTGTAAAGAAAAATAGGTTTATATTTTATGCAGAAGCCGTATTAATTAAGCAAATTGTAGTATTAATGGGTGAATTCTGACTTGAATTTGTGTGGCTTCGGCGTACATAAAAGAGTCCATTAAATTTCACTCAAGTATAATTATTGGGAACATACAAACTGATCTCTCCCAGTATATTTGGATAATTCCAAAAATCAGACTAAGAAAATTTTTAAGACGAGATTCGAGAGTGTTGTAATCCAGCATCCTTGCTAGAAAAATTGGTGGATAAGGCAATAAATAATTATTATTTTCTTTAATATACAAATATAGCAAAAATCGCTTCTAAACCTTCTCTATTTCAAGGATGTGGGTCGATTCGGAAAAGTCACAAATAATTTAACAGTATTCTAGTATACTGCGGACTGGTGCATCATACAATATGGAGTAATATTATTGAAATATCTAGAATTTCGAAGTATAAATCCAAGCATCCTACTAGATTTATTTACAACGCTAGTAATATGGTACTTAATCGTGAAACTCGCTTCCAAAATCATACCAAGATCTTTAATTTGTTCCAATTTCTATGGGAGTTCGCCTTCTGTAAACCACAAGAAGTTAAAAAAGCTTGCTTAGCAAATAATTACTATGTTCGGTAGTAAATACTCGTATATCATATTTGCAATCAAACTTTTTGGATTCTGAATTATTAAAATAAACAAACACTGTTTTTGGTTATCAGATTCACGTTAAGACCCAATACTACGCGTCTCTACCTCAAAAATGCAAGCCAATATTTAAAAAAAAGCAATTTAAATGCAGTTCATATAAATGCTTTAAAAATATATGGCTAGCGTTTTATTCTTAAATCTGAAATATTTGTACCAAAGGTAATAAAGGAATAACTAGTATTACGTCATGTGACCTAAGTGCAGCCCGCATTAATCCTCACGTAAAATATTTGACCCTCTTACAACAAAAGGTTGACGACCTATAGTCGAGACGACTGATACCTTCTAGTAAAATAAATAAAGTATAAGTCATGACCAATTTATATCAGTAAATTTTGGCGTTCATACTTAAAAAACTTTTTTACGACGTTTATAAAATCAATGGATTTGTCGTTTAGATTTACATTGAAACCAGTTTTTATATTTATCTTACATACCCCTAATAGGTTTATATATTTATGTTTAACAACATTGTTTTGAAATCGATTCCAAATATATATTTTTTTAATCTTTGATTCTTTGCTCTCCTACAAAATTCGCTTTATGGCGCAAAAGTTAATTTGGCCTCTTTTCCATCGATTTTATTTTTTTAAATGTATATCGTATAAGTAGCATAATATAAAGGAACAAGCATATATATAAAAAAAAAAACAATTGAGACAAAGTTGTAATAATTATGTTAATTTGCGAGTAATCACTGACATATGTGTGATAACAAGATAATTAGAGTTTTTTTGTAGATATTTTTTTTTATTTATTGATTTTTTTTATCTTTTAGTTACATAGGTTCACAGTACATGTGAATAATAATAGAATAAAATGTTAAGAAAGAAAAAAATCTCACATAGGCATAGCCTGTGCGTGAGTAAACTAGTTTAATCAGTTTAACGTGACAACACGAATTTATGAACGAAATTACACATACATACTGATACATACATACATACACACATGTCTATACACAACAAACATGTGCATATATTTATTTATTTATATACGGCATTTCTGCCATTTACATATATGTGGTATAAAGAGTGCTTAGAAATAAAAATATTAAAAATAAAAAAAATCGAGTATGAAATATTAATATACTCGTACTGTACACATTATTAATTACTTGAAATACATACATATTATAAAGAAATTATACAATAACAAAATACATTAATCAATCAAATTATAACTATTCCAACCCAATCTTCTGAAGATGATTTGCTCTTTTTGATAAAAATATGTTGGTCACTTTATTTTTTAATTTAGGCAGAGATAAACTAAATATATCAAAATGTGATGCATATTCATTCCCGGTATTCTGTAATCTAACAATAGGTGAGTTATATTGAGCTACCGTTCGAGAATTTTGACAATAAAATAATGTAGATGTTCTGCTTAATCTAGGTGGTACATAGAATGAAATCAATTTCAGTAGATCAGGGGTATCAATCATTGATTTATTATTTTATATAAAGTCATAAGATCGGTCGATGTTCTTCGTTCTTGCAATTTAGTTAATTTAAGAGAGTCTAAAATTTTGTTATAATTTAATTGATTAGTAGAAAAACCCATCTTAAAATTAATAGCGGCCTCCGTGGTGTAGTGGTCAAGACGCTTGACTCACAGACGGAAGGTTCCGGGTTCGATTCCCGGTGAGAACACAAAAATTAAATGTGTTTTTTCTCAAGCCTGGGTGTTCTGTGATGTAATTCACCGCTGTAATTGGGCCTCCTGGCCTGTTGTGGTGCAAAAATAAAATAAAAAAATAAAAAATATATCTTAGAAATTTATTCTGAATTCTCTCAATAGAATCTGAGAAAGTGATTTGATAAGGTGACCATATTGGAGAATTATAATCAAGTTGGCTTCTAACAAGAGATGTGTAAAGATATTTTAATGTGTTTATATTATTAAAATCTTTTCCGGTTCTAAGTACAAATCCTAATAATTTAACAGCTTTGTTAGATATTTTAATAATGTGCTCTTTAAATAATAATTTTGAATCGAACAAAACACACAGATACTTGCATTCACATATATAAAAATAAACAATATAAATTTAAAACAGCATGTTCTAAAATTCAAGCTACATAGGAGTATATAAATAAATAAATGTGCATATGTAAATTAATATTTGTACGTATTGTGTAAAGTACATATATAAATAAATAAATGTAGGCTAAGTTGTAATAATTATTTTTATTTAAAAGTAATGAATAACAATATATTTTTACATGATCAATATAGTGCAAGCAATTGGTAAAATAAACAAAAATAGGGAACAAAATGCCAAACACTCTTCTAGTGAAACGAAAGGCCTGTTGACAACTGTCAACGGGCCCGGCTTCTCCTGAAGAGTTTTAAGTGGTTTTCTCTCCACATGAGCAAATGCTGAGAAGTTCCTGATTGGCCCACATTAGAATATCCTTCCTGATCCTAACAGTTTAGCTAAAATAAAGTAATATAAAAGTAGAAAAATCTTTTTTTTTAAATATAAATTTATATACAATATTTTGAGTTTGTCCAAATTTTTGTAGACAAGGACTGGATTCAACTCCCTGGGGAGCTGTTTATATTAACATACTACAACAGAGATGAAGAACATTTAAGAGAAGGTAATATAGAAGTCTAGGCATCTAAGGGGCTTATGACCTGTCAATGGCTGGTTTAAGTGGCCACTTTACACACTGTGTAACATTCACCATTCTGACTATATTTAAACATCTATATTCCTTCAATTCTTTCATCTGTTGATGTTTGTGAAGTTAAAGAGCTGAAACCTTTATTTATGCGGGTGAGATTCATCTAATTGAATTATTTCACCTACATACTCGGCAACGCCTGAAAATGTTATTTTTGCAATTTCTATACTTCTTCATGGACCAGGTAATTTATGTAAGGTAAAAAAAAATAAATGCAAGGTAAAAAAAAAACAATTTATTAATTTTTCTAAAATTTTATTGTGCACTCTGAAACATTGATTGACACAACAGAGTAGATAAGTAAAGGTCCATTTAATAAGAGTAATTGAATTAATGAACTTTGAACTAATACAAAACACATTTTATTTTACATAAAACGGATATTTTTATATCATGTTCAATAATATTTTATGTTTCAAAAATAATGTCGGCCAAATGTCGACCACGGCGTTGTTTAATCCGAGGTTCAATTTTCATTATTTCGTAGGAAACGTAAATATTTCGACATTTAATATTAGGTGTTCACGGATGTTCCATTGTGATCGCGAATATGATAAACAACAATGGTGAGAAATTGTTATCACTTCGCTTATTAGCACGTCGGTAGTTATTTAGTTTTATGGCACAGAAAGAAGAAGAAGGAATGCGCAGTACGTGTCCAAGCCAGGTTCACCGCCGCATCCTCAAGGCGCTCGTTTTGGAAGGCTGCTGCGTCCGTTTTAGAATTTCAATGTTAAAGTAAGGTGCCAGGATTCACATCCGCATTGGAACAATGGTTTAGTGCACCAGCCGTGAACTCTATATTCTGAAAGGTATTTGCCATCTGATCTGATTAATAAATTTGTAGTTTGTATATTTGTATGAAAATTCAAAGTATCTTCGTCGGTAACCGGTAATTGAAAATGTTTAGAAAAAAAAATTACGAACATATTCTATTTTACAATATTTTAGTTTGTCCAAATGTTTGTAGACAAAAGACTGGATTTCACCCCCTCGGAAGTCATTAAGATTAAAACATTACAACAGGGATGGAGAATACCTTAAATAAGGGAATATTGTAATGAAACCAACTGGTCCAAGAAGAAGTTTATAAATAGAAAAATTGTTTTCAGGCGTTGCCTAGTATGTAAAGTAATTCAGTCAGATGAATCTCTTCATAGCAATAAAGGTTTCAGCTATTTAATTTTACTAAAATCAACAAATGGAAGAATTGAAAAAACGTGGATGTTCAAACAAAGGCAAAATGGTGAATGTTAAGCTGCTGCGTTCGTTCTCAGATTTTAATGTTAGGTAGTAACCAACTTATATTTAATATTCCCCTTAAGCACTTACTTTTGAAACTTGGAAATTTGGTGTTTTAAGTTTTGGTAATGTGCTAGGATTCGCATCTATATAGGAGTACTGGCATTGTAAATGTACATACAAGAGTGAAATAATCAACATTTCGTTTTAACTGAGTATAGACTCAAATTCTCAGAGCGCACGCATGGTGTTAAAGGTTGCTCCAGCAATTTAAGAAAGGTTACGAACTTTTTGTGCACGCTACCATTCTCAGTTATGTGAAGTATTCAAAGCTGTCAACTTTCTCGATCCTCCACCCATATAAATAGACTAATCAGAATTCGTTGCACAAAATCAGAGTCTTTTTGGTAGTATAACACCCAGACCTGCGTAGTTTTCCTGCAGTTTGTCAACAATGTTCTGATGATCAGCAATACATTTTTTAAGAAACATTAAAATATTTCGTTTACCGTTGCTTTTGTCCCCAATTTCCCATATTTTCTTTGGAATCGGGATAATATACCTACTGGCACAATGTCTGTCTTCCTTTATAAGGAGTTAGGTTCCTGGTGGACATATTATTCTTACCTGGTTTCAGGCTAAGCATACGTTTGTTTTTCTTTGTCTACTTTATCTAAAAAATGAAGTCGATCATTTTTGTATTTGCTGTGTCCTGTTTGATTGTAGTTCGTGTAAGTGCATCTTTTTTAAATTTTTGGTTTAGAATAAGGAAATATCACATACCTACTATGAATACAGGTAAAATTTTGGTTAAAAATAAGAAAATATTACATATCTACTATGAATACCGGTAAAATGTTGGTTTAAAATAAGGAAATAGCGCATACCTTTTATGAATACCGGTAAAAATATGTGTTTTCAAAATTGAAATGGAAACATGTTTTCATACATAACTTTAAAAACAAAATTGTTTAAAAAAAGCGCCTTAACCTTTATGGTTTTTTAAAACTTTGGTACTCATTTTTAAATTAGGAAAAAAACGGATACAACGTTTGTTAACACTTAGATAATCACATTACAAAAAACCGTTACCATTACGCATTTTTATACAAATTTAACAACATAAATTTAGATTATTATCTTTAAATTTTTTTTTTTTAAAAACTTTATAAAATATTTTATATTTAAGGAAATTTAAGAGTCCTTCTCATTAGGGCAAGCTGTTCTGAGGAGGACTTTTATCCTAATTTTCTTCAGCCAGATTTTGATTTCTCTTTTAAAATATTGTTTATTATTAGTTAGCGTAATTTTATGCGAAAGCATATGAAATAATTTGACAGAAAAATAATCCTTGCACCTTCGTCCAAATGTTGTGTCAAAGGGAGGAATATTGACAGTGATATTATTTCCAGCTCTTGTGATATATGACTTATTTTGAAATATTACTGACTAAATAAAGACTACCGACGCCCCTTTTACGTGTCAACAAAATATTTATTACAAAGGTAATCATGCAATTAACACCCTTATTTCAAAGTTATTAGTCTGAAATAAATTAGAAGTAGGAACTTGTCTCCCTCACAATAAAATATTGCTATGTAAAACCACATTAGAAACAAATATTTCATGTCGTCCTTCCCAGGAATCGAACCCGGGACCTCAAGTATGGTTGTCGAATACGCACACGATTTACGATTTCCCTTTTCAGGATTTCTATCGAGATTAACCGTTGAGTCGAAAACAATCGTTCAGGATTCTGGGGTGGTATTCTAAATCTTCTCTACCCCCTGGAGAGTCGTTCATTAGGGTTTTTTATATGTTGAATGCGACGACACTTTGCTTCATATATGGTCCTACTTATGACTAAACGTCAGTTGATGTATTAAACTGTTTAAAAAACGGAAAAAAACTTATACGGTTTGGTCAATTCAACCTAATTGAGTGTTTTGGGCAATGCTGGTCGCAATAATGTTCTAATTGAAACATTTTATTTGACGTTTAATCATCAGTGTTGCGAGATATAATGTAAAGTTTAAACGAATGGAAAAATAAAAATGTCCGAATCAATCACTCTCTTGGGGAGGGAGAAGATTCAGAATAGCACTCCTGCGGTATTATTCTGAACCACTCTCGTGGTCGTACTTTTATCTCGTGTATTTACGTACAAAATACGCGAGATTAAAGTTTTTTCTACGGCCTTTTCTATTTTTTTTTTTATTTGATTTGAAGTATGTAGTAATATTCAAAAGGATGACAGTGGAATGACTAATGGCTCATAAATATTCTCCAGGTTTTTTGTACCATATTTCATTCCATCACAATACATGTAATTATTGCCCAAAAAACTGGTCAAGAGATTATCGTCAAGTCGAAAACTGGTCAATAGTAAAGTTTATTATAAAACTCTGATTAAATTATTGGAAGATAGCACGGACTCTGGACAGTGAGTAGATCTTGGATCTGATCAAATTGGCCATCCGCAATCCATGGAACGTTTTGATCCAGTCAGGCTCGCGGAAATGTGAAGGTTTGATCAAACTCAAATTAGTTTTTGGTGAAATGAAACTTCTAATTAAATTTTTAATTTTTAATAACCGATTAAAAGGGTAACTTACATTTTCTTTTTTTTTATCTTTGGCCGTCTCTCCTGAAAAATTCACTTCGTGCACCATCAGTTCATTTAACCTTTCTTCCATCGGTATGTTATTGTACACCAAGTTTAAATAAATAAATCAATGTAGGCAAAGTTGTTATAATAATTTTAATTGAAAAGTAATGAATAACATTATATTCAACAAATATTCATGTTAAAAGCCTAATGGTGTCATAAAATTATTCAATGAATCAAGCAACTTTTTCAGTACATCGGAGCATTCGGCCTCTTCTCGTGATAACACTTGGATACGAGGAATGCATATTCGTGATCGTTGGCTCCCTGAACACCGATACAGGCATCCAGAGCCTCTTCAATCTTAACTTTATCATCTTCAGGTTCCAGTTTGGAGAGGTACACATCCTTCAGGAACTTTCCATCGGAAGAGAGGAGGCCACTCTTGGTAAACATACAATGGATGAACTTCTTAACGCCTTCGTCACTGTTAGAGAAGTCTTTATCTTCGCGAATTTTGTTTACCAAAGCTTCATCTACCTTAACTTCTTTCAAGCACTCGTTGTGGTGCTTTTTAAGGATCTCTTTTCGGGTTTCTGCCTGGGATGCCTAAAATAGAAAATATCGTTCTATACCATTTGTATATGAAGTAATAACTTTGCCTAAATTTGTTGAAACAGAGGGTGTACATTTTTGAGAAAGAATAATAAAAATAAATTGTTGTATATTTTTACACCGTGGTCACCATATGAGCGTTGAAAATGTTATATGCCGATGGCTCTAGTTAGTGGCGAGTCGCTGTAATCTAAGGATTGGAGAGTTGAAGTAATATTTTTAGAGATGAAATGGATACCCGGTATTTATCTGGAATCCGGCCTGTCCTGCATAATGTTACTATCCTGCAGGATAACGGATAGTATCTTAATATACGACGGAGACCTAATATTCGTTAAACTGCGAAAAAATCATGAAATTAGGGTAAAACCGGATAATGCCGGTCAGGAGGTAATACCGGTCATAACAATATCACTCATATTACTACGTTACCGCGCACGCACACATATAAAACGGGTGGCGTAACTATATCTCGTGCCGCTGCACCGACTGCCGCTCAGTTCTCAGCACACGTTTGGGATGAATGTGCGTCAATTGTTTTCACGCCAAATTGATGTAAATTTTCATCATCAGACAAAAAGAGATGAGCGTTTGTTTTACTACGTTTCTTACATTGTTAGTTATAATTATTCCAGTCTAATTATCAAACATTTCAAGTATTCTTTGATTTTGAACTTGTCTCAACAGATTTTTAACCTAAAAATGTTTTTACAGAAATATTTCAGCCGTAAAATTAGTACGTAGTTAGTTTTTTGGCTCATTTTAATTTTAATTTAGTATTTCAGAATGTCTAAAACACAAAACAGGCCACGTTCAAAGGCATCATGTAGCCAAGATCAGTCACATAAAGCTTTTAAACTAGTGAATGAAAAGAAACCGATTAGAAAAGTAACTCGATCTAATGGCGTACTCACGTAAGCTCACAGCGGGAAGACATCCAGTCTTTACGAGAGAAACAGAAGATAAAATGGCTTCCCAGGTTAAGTTCCTAATTAAAATATTGTAAAGCTACACTTCGTTTCAGATTAGAAAAATTGACCTATAAATATGCTATAAAAAAATAACATTACTAAGCATAATTTTAATGAAACTCTTGAATTGACTGGCAAGAACTCATGCTGTCCGGGTATGACTCTCCCGAGGGTTATATTTGCGACTTATATCTGAACAAAGTTTGACCGATATTACCAACCTAGTGACCGGTATTACCTGCCATGGTGTTAAATACGGTCATTTAAAAAAAAAATGATTATGCCATAATCGTATAACGTATTGATCTCAATGATTGTGATTAGGTTAGAAGAATACCGAAATTATAATTAGTACAAAGTTTAATTAACAAATAGATTAATAGCTGATTTGTGACATTTCTCCTCAAATGACTGGCAATACCCATTCTTACCCTACCTAAATATTTTATTTTATTTTTATGGCCACTTTCAATGAACTGTAAAAAACCGGCATTAGAAAATGAGCATTTAGTCATGGTAGTGCGAGTTTCGAACCTGTAATGAATGACTTTTAACTATTTAACAGTTTTAATTTTATAAAAAAATATGCATGTAAGTATTTTTTAAATTCACATGTTAGTAAATTAAAAGTCTTAAATGTGCTGTGTTGGATTACTCCATTATTTCATTTTCTGTCATCGTTTCTATCTGAGAATATTACCTTCATTATTCAAAGTTTTATGTCAGCCTCTGTCAGCAATAGTCAGCGCGTTTGCCTACCATGCAAGAGGTCTCGGATTCGACTCCCGACATAGTTGAAATGAAATATTTATTTAAAAAGGTGTTTTGACACTAGAATATTTCAGAATCCCTGGACTGGTACCTAAAGCGCCAGACGGATCATCTCACTGACGGGAATGATGATGATAATTCAAAGATAAATGGAAAATAAATAATGTCTTGCAGCCTAGGTTTGTTCGATTAAAAAAAGTATTTTAAATCATGTTTGATTTTAAGTCTGTATTGTTTAAAGTTTAAGTGTTTTGTTTTTAATATTAAATAAAACAAATAAATAATAATGATGTAATAACTTATATTTACACATAAGTTATTAATTGAAAAAATATTTGGTACAATTCTACTTATTTATTTGACCAATTAGCGTTTTCACCCTCTAATGGGCATCTTCAAACTGGTGAATATTATACAGTGTAAGGATAATTTTACACTTCTACCTTACACTGTATAATATTCACCAGTCTGAAGATGCCCATTAGAGGGTGAAAGCGCTAATGAGTCAAATAAATAAGTGGAAGTGTACCAAGTATTTTTTAAATTAATAACGTTTATGTAAATATAAGTTATTACATTATTACAATGGAATTCCATCAAGAATTGTCAATAAATAATTTGAATTAAATAAATAATAGAATACATATCTTTACCTTAAAGCTAAAAGACTGGAGGTCACATTCTTTGCAAAATTGAGTTATAGAGTCATTTTGTTCATATATTCAGATGCTATGAATGATAAAAACATTGGAGTCCTCCGGTATACCACTACCGAAAAAGCTTGTTCTAAACCACCAGTAGTGCAGTAATAATACTCATGCTTTCAACAAAAGTCAACGGTTTGCTGGTATTAAAGCAGTGGATACCGAATAAATTCCACATTTTTTATAAAAAAACTACCTCTGACGAAGCGAGGAATTAAGCACAAGATTATATCTTATTGTCATAATCAACCATACTTAACCATTATGTCATTTCTTTTATCGTTAATATAATTATTTACCTTTGCTTTTTTTCACATACCGTTTACTTTCAATCAATGTTTTATTGCTATCATGTCATTCAATTTATATTTACCTGTTATTTTCACAAACAATTATTGTTTTAATTAATGGCACGTAATTTAATGTTTTTGCCTAAATAAAGTTTTATAAAGACTTTGTTTTTCATTCAATATTCGACATTTCTTTTTATACTAAAGTCCGAGGAGGAATTAGGGCGCGAGCCGGGCGGTTAGAAAAAAAAACATTTAAGCCCCATAGTTATTTCATAGTCCATATTTTAAATGTTTTTTTCCTAAATTTTCTTATTAAAAGCCTTTAAATCCAAAAAACAGCAATTAATTGTGTTTTTACTTCGAGAGAAATACATTTGAAACAGTTTTACAAATTCAAACCGCTTTTCTGGACAATTTACCAAATGCGACTTCCAGCATTTCAGCTTTAAGGTGCAGATATATATTTTTTAATGACTTACCGGAATGGCGAAGGCAGCCACCATACATGCGAATAATAAGAAATTCATTTTCTGATTGATTTGACTTGAAGTATGGAGTAATATTCAGATGGATAACAGAGAAACAACTGATGGCTTATGAAGATTCTTCTGGCTTTTTATACCCAGTTTCAATCCATCATATGTCATTATTGCAAAAAAAAAAACCGGTCAAGAGATTATCTAGAATCTAAAGGTACTATCATGACTAGTCAATTTAACAATGAAAAAAACAAACTTACTTAAATTATCTTTTGACATAACGACGCGTGTCAGTACATTCAAATCAAATATAAATGTTTTATGTTTTGGTGTATTTAAATAACGTTTATTTTATTTATTTTTACTTTGTGATACAACAAAGACTTCCTTTTTTATTATTTTCCCGATTTGAATCCGTCACTGGCCTTGTAATTTTTTTATTGATTTTTTTGTATTGTTTTACTATATTAAACTTCTAAGTTTCAAATAAAAAATAATAGTTGGATAAACGTTTGGTTAAGGTTTACTTTTAGTGCATGCCTGTGTGTAACTGTAACAAAAATAAATGACATCTTATTGCGTAAATTGTTTAAGTTCTAATTCCGTACTACAGACTCCCGGTGACTGTTATATTATATGTAAAGAAATCATAATATTGTACTAAAATTATCATCAATTAATCGATTGATTTGAAGGAGGTTTGCAATACCGGTTATTGATAAGTTTAGACCAAAACATTGACCTAGACTGAGGTTTCCAACTAATTCAAACACCATAGAATTAAGAATAGTCCAGAAGGAGCGTAGAATCATATTTGAATACATCGGAATGTGTCCAAAAATTTCCTTACTATGCCCCACTTTCACCGCGCGCATTCGTGATGTCTCCGCGTAATGTTGGACGATGGGAAAAAATATAATCATAACACAGATGTAAGGTAAAAAAAAGCAATCTGTTAATTTCTCTAAAATTTTATTGTGCACGCAGAAATATTGATTGACACAACAGAGTAGATAAGTAAAGGGTAATTTAATAAGAGTAATTGAATTTATGAACTTTGAACTCAAAATATAAAACAAATTTTATTTTACATAAAACGGATATTTTTATACCATGTTAATTAATATTTGATGTTTTAAAGATAATGTCGGTCAAATGTCCACCACATAGTTTTTTAATCCGAGGTCCGATTTTCATAAGTTCTCTCATTAGATGAGCAAAGTAGGGTAAAAATATCTACCCTGGCAACAAGAACGAAATGTCCATTTTGATTTTTTCGACAATCTGACAAATGGAAAAATAATTCAATTTTTAAGTAATGTATTTGCTACTTACACATTCCTTTGCTAATTACACATGAAATGTGATCCCGTCCTGTTTCTTTAAGATCCTAGCAGTATTTCTACACTTTAAAATGACACAACACGGCATGGTTGAATTCAAATCAGGAGTTGCGTACTGAGCGACGTCTACAAAGAAACTTAAACCTACTCATTTATGAGTACTTGAGTCGCCTTCTGTTTGATGCTTGTATGCAGTTTTTGGACTATTCTTAATTCTACGTATGTCAAACACCTGAGAATAACCTAGAAATAATGTAATATAAAGAAAAGGGAATTTGTGGTTTTTTTTATGAAAAGTTCATATTTATGTTCCATTTTATGTAGGTACTTGTCAAATTCCCGCTAAACCACAAATGCAGTTTTTTTTTTCTGGGATTTCTCGATATAAATTTTAGGTAACATTCATATACAGAATACTAAATTATTAACAACTCAAAAAAAAAAAAACAATGGAATATTTTAAGAAACTGCATCACGTCGTTTCCTCGTAGGTGTGTGGCAGAGAGGATATAACGCCATCCCACTCTGTGTTTACATATTGAGGCTAAACTGACATTATTTATTAAGTAAAGTCTTTATATATTTTTAAATATGGGTGCAAGATGTTGATTTAAAATTTATTCATATGCCTAGAATAAAGATTACTATTTTAAAGATTAAAAAAAAATTTTTTTTGACCGTGGGAAAAATAATGCGTTTTAAGATTAAAAAAGCTTCAAATGTGATTATCTCGGAACTTGTTTTAATGACTAATGTATTCTGTCAGTAAAATCTCGATACATACCTCTTTTCCTCGCCATGCATACGTCTTCTCACACACGCACGTCGATTATTCCGACTTTTGACATGTTCATCTTCAATTAGGGGAGATCTGTACTAAATGATCCCTTGAAGTAAAACGATTCCCTAAGATGTTAATAAAACTATAAATGCAATATATTTTTTATTTTCATTAACATACTTTTAACGATGTTTTAGACGTCTCACAATAATGGCGGTGGTTGCGAATTATGTGGGTATGCATGGGTCAAGTATTGTCACAACTTCTACATCCTTTTACCCACAACCACTGTTCACTTCCCCCCAGTATCCTTTGATCACCCGCCACATTAAGACCTCGTGTCGTACATTACGCGTTTATTTTGTTGAACGTCTGTGCCGCATTATGGCACTTTGTTTCCACCAACCACTAGTGTTGAGTTCCAGATCAAAACCTCCTGTTAAGTGCCGCCACAAAAGCCAAGTCGGATCCGACAAGTCCATCAAGAACGAGAAGCAGGTTAGTGGTATGACTTCCTAATCCATCTTGTTTATTGGGGTTGTGACCGATTGACACTGCATACCGCATAGCGAAAATACTCACTTATTTTAATTAAATTTGATTCCAGTCCACTCCGCTCAATAATATAGTAGATGCCCTAGGGCTTCGCCTCCCACTATTTCGCGCTCCGCATCCACGTGGAAATTCGTTTTCCCACCGGGCGGATAAAAGACTGCGTGTAAAAAATTATAATTTTCACCAATTTGATCTTAGGTAAGTCATTTTCAAACATGATTGATTTTCTAACAAAGTATATTATTTATACAAACAAGAACTGTAACAACACATATTTTCTTTATTATTTAGATGTCAGTTTGTTAATATTTTGTATTTTTTATTTAGTAACGATAACTTTGTAATAAATGTATCCATCTGTCAAAACAATTCCCTGTTACTAATTTCTGATTCTCTGGCTCCCATAGAAGACATTAAGTGTGGTTTGGTGTTCAAAACACCGAGTAATAAATATTTAGTTCCGCTGAAACGATGACAAAAAGCACATTATAAATCGACTTTTAATCCCACAAAAACCTTGGGCAGGAAACGTCCAGTTTTTTTCTAAAGAATAAGAGGACGAGCTCCGTGCTTACGTTGTGGAAATAAAAACAAAAAAATACGGCCTTACAGTTAGGGATCCCAGAGGAGGAATTATTTCTGGTCATGGAGTTACTAGAGGAGATCCCAGCAGAATGCTCGTTCGAGATTTTTCCGTGATTTAAATTGTTTAATACCAAAAACACGTACGACTTTTGCTCAAAGAATTTTTTTTCATGGGCTCTTGGGGCCTTGGGTGTTCAATGTCCTGGATGGACATATTAGTTCTCCAAAGCGATAGCTATTTTCAGGAGAAGTCCACAAGTTTTAATTTAGTCTAAGGGAATGGTTTTTCAAAAATTGTTTCAGAAATAATATGCTCAATAATGATAATTTTATGAATTGTGGTAGGTACCAAAATAATTCCGCTTTTCAAAACTATTTAGATCATTAAAAGATTGCATTTTTTATAAATATCAAACATCGATTTTCCCCTAGAAGAATCATGTTGAACAGGTTTCTCCTATCTGTTGGATTTAGTCATGTTACGTCTTTTCCTATATTCCTCGTTTTCTGCACTCATCAACATTCGCATCGTAAACATTTTTACCACACGTCCAAACTGAAGGAGCATCCCTTATTTTTATTTTGTCTATAAGAATATATTATTGTTACAATTACAACAGTCAAATAGTGCTATTTCACTGTCGAGTTGAGTAATCTAAAAATCATGCAATTATTACTTTCAAGGTCACTTTTAGAAATAAATAATATCATTTTTAATGACACCCACTGACCAATGCGCAGAAATAATTATTACCTACGCACGTTTGTATTTTTGCTTGTCATTGTTCAAACACATCATTATTTGCCCATCATACTTCAAATAGTACAAACAATGTTGGACACGTCAAAATTCATTCTAAGCATAAGAATTTTTAATTTTACGTCGATTTTAACCCTTCAGAAGTCACGCCAAAAAGTTACACGGATACGCGCGCGCATGCAAAATGCACACACATCTTTAACGACGTTTTACCACCAAGTTGCAAATATTTTTTAAAACAACTTAATTATAATTTTAGCCAAATGCAAAGCCAACAAAGCCACACGCAAGTATATTTTAGAAAAATAAACGATATCTTGATGTTTTTCTAAAAAAATAAAACAAATGGCATTTTATCGGATTTGTTTTTGGTAACGTAGAAACAATATTTTAGACTTAAAGTACTCATTGAAAATACATTTATATGAAAAAGGTTTCGACTCTTTTACTTCACGAAGTCAACAGATAGAAGAGTTGAGGAAATGTGGATGTTTAAACATTGGCAGAATGGTGAATGGTACACAAGGTGTAAAGTGGCCACTTAAACCAGCCAATGACAAGTCATAAGCCCTGTTAATACCTAGACTTCCATATCCCGTCTCAAAAATGTTTTCCCTCTCTGTTGCAACAAATTTTGAATTAGTTTTCCATTAGAGCATTATAGTGTTCACTTTAAAACATGTAAGACACGTGTGTATGTTACGTGTTCAGTGCAAAGTATTTTTTTGCATTAAAAGCAAGTTTTTTTTAACGCCAGCTTTTTTTTCTCGGTTCTGCCTCTGTTTCATCATCAGAGTATGATACGAATTGTTTAACTGTTTGTCATAAATCTGAAGATATTTTTTTCTCGGTTCTGCCTCTGTTTCATCATCAGAGTATGATACGAATTGTTTAATTGTTTGTCATAAATCTGAAGATATTTTTTTCTCGGTTCTGCCTCTGTTTCATCATCAGAGTATGATACGAATTGTTTAATTGTTTGTCATAAATCTGAAGATATTTTTTTCTCGGTTCTGCCTCTGTTTCATCATCAGAGTATGATACGAATTGTTTAATTGTTTGTCATAAATCTGAAGATATTTTTTTCGACATCGCAAGTCGGCCTTTTATATTGGGGTTTTAGTTTAAATGATAAACCTTTAAGAAACAATAGACAGGCGCCGCGCCGTGGCGCAGACGGCAAACTGTGAAATTGGCGTCGCGGGTTCGATTCCCGCCAGTTGCAAGAAAAAAATCCAAGAAATATTTTTTTCTCAATTGTGGTGTATTTTTCATTACCTCCGCCCAAATTCTCTCTATCTCACCTGCTGACAAGCCTCAAAATAGAGGCTTAGCGGGTTATTACTTTTATAAAAAAAAAAAAAAAACAATAGTATCCGAGTGACAACTCGACTATTTGCCATTTTTTTTTTATTTAAACCAATCGACAGGTTTTTAAATAAACCTTTGTGTATTGGTTTATCGATAAGTATATTAAAAAATCATTGAATTATGATTAAAACAACATAAGTTACATATTGTTAACAACAATAGAAACAATATTTATTTATTTATTTACACTTTTACATTGTTTGTATTATTTTTTTTCTACAGAATAATGTTCCCTCACTGGGGTGTCCCGTGCCGACGGAAACATTTTACAAAATGTGAAACATGCCTAGGATTAGCTATTTAACAAAGTTAACATCTTTGATCAATTTTAATATAGAATCACTACAAAAAAGGCGCCTTACATGTGATTTAATTTTTCTTTTCAAAATTCTCAATAATATAGTTGATTCGCCGTATCTTTTACAAAATATTTGTTTCCGTTGTCCTCTTCGCTATACCAGATTAAATTTCCTTTTTTTTGAACCAACTTGTAAAAACAATTATACCTCGAATTCATTCATAAGACGTACCTGTAGAAATTTTAATGGACTTAGTATTGATGTAGACATTTTTAACTGCCCGTTGCATTTGTACAGAAAATTTCTTTATGGGATCGATTATTTGGGATAGTTACTGAATGTGTATCTTGAGTGGTTTATGCTATGTTTTATGCTATGTATATGTTTTATGCTATGTATATGTGCAGCATGTAATGTATATGTTTGTGTATGTTTTATATGTGCGTTCATGTGTGTGCGTGGATGGCTCGGAGTGTACATTCGGTATTTTTATTTATTTTAATTTATTACCTTTTTAATTTATGACAACTTAATTGGTCTTTTTATGTTAAAAAAATGTTGTTTTTAATACTTATTTTGTATAACTGTATGTTTTCTGAATAAAAAAAATAAAAAAACAATAATAAAAAAAAAGTCATTTAATCCAATCAATCTAATTATAATAAACATCATAAACAATAAAAAACAGAAATATTCATAAAAAACCTAATTAATTTATACAGACCAATTTAAAAAAAAACATAAACAGTGCATACATTTTACCTATTTGGCTTGATCCACTCATCGATCCGTGCGCAACCCACTTCCACTATCCATTTCTTAATAGCAATTTATACAAATAAGTTATTATTATCTCAGAGAGACAAGAGACAAGACATTGTTTCATCTTTCGAAAAGTGAGCTAATTATTTTTCTTGGCTGTAGAAATACATCGACCGAGCTGTCTTTGGACACTTCATTGTAAAGCCTAAGCATTCTCGGCATTTGTGAAACGAAGCCAGTAAAAAAAACCTGTAATTTCCCACAGCAAATAAAGTGTTAATTTGAGTGGCACGATTTTATGCAAGCCTTGTCACCATCGTTCGAATTAAAGATATACAGAATTACATAATGTGCTCGTCATTAGATTGAAAAAAGAGTGAAGTAGGTAAATAATTCTTCACCGACTAGGATTTAATAGATTGGACATTATGAATAAGCTAAAATTATTACAAAACTAATCGGTTAGACCGACAACTGACATGGTCGATTTATATCAATAATTTAATTCAAATCCAAAATACATTATGTTATATGCAACAACTATGGGGAATGGGAAATCAAAATTGCATTAACAGAAAACAACGACACCAAAATAAAATATTTAAACCAGTAGGTTTATGAATTCCCATTTCTAATACCAACAAAATAACTATTTAAAAAACTGAACAGTAAATTAAATGAAACAGAACTGTTTTTTTATTTGTTTATAAGTAAGCCACTGATGTAATAATTGTAGACAAAGAACAAAAACTTTCAAAAAAAAACACAAACACAATACGGGAATATAATAACAATATCACATTTTAACATTCTTAAACGAGACAAGGACAGTCGAGACTAATACCCGTATGCAGAGACAAAACTTAAGGTGAGAAAAGTACATTCTATTGTCTTCACCTTCGGGTTATTCTTCGAATTTGAGATTAGAATGTACTTTCCTCACCTTAAGTTTTGTCTCTGCATACGGGTATAATAAACCTGGGACTGAAACTACCATACAAAACAAAACAGAAGACTCAGACAGCCCTTACAAAAGATGTTTAAAATATTATCATTAACAATTGAGAATGATTTTTTTTTAATGTATGTAAAAATCCGTTGGATTTTATAAAAGACTAAGAAACCAGGGACTGAAACTACCATACAGAACAAAACAGAAGACTCAGACAGCCATTAACAATGAGGAAGTTCAGTGGTTTTTTTGTTTTTTTATTTGTTAGACTATTAAGCTAAGACAATTTTTTTTTTCAATTTTTATGTATCGTATTATCAGCGCTGCGATTTTTTAAAGTTTTGCATTACTGAAATAACTCCGCGTGTGACGTCAGAGGTGCGTTTCCGCTTATTCGCATACTATTCATCCCGTTGGTCCATCCATGGCAAGCAATCCAGAAATCTTCCATAGCTCTCATATGAAATAGTCCGTTTTTATTATTTTTTTCGTACATTTTCAGGAATCTTTCATTAATAATTTGATGCCTCTATTTTTACCCTATTTATAATTTCCCGTAGGGCTGAAGTTCCTCATTGAGTATGATTTTTTTTTTATGTATGTAATAATCCATTAGGATTAATTTCAAATAAAACAAAAACCTTTTGAAAGCCTGATGGATATTTTTTTTGGAAGCCACCAGATCTGTGGGTATACTCCAATGGGACATACAAAAGAGCCACGGAGTAAGCGAGAAGCTACATGCGGTATTACTAGAGAGAGGGAAATATCACTGTGAAAATCACCCTTTTAAAAAAGCTTGCTTTATAGAGATAAGCAGGTGTACCTATACATAAATATTTTAAAGTCAACACATATTTAATTCATTTTTCGAGTTCATGCTATTTGCGAATCACTCTCTGCATCGTCGATTTAATTAGTATTCATATTGATCTTACTGTTTTATTGACATAAAAATCAAAAACACCAGTTCATTACATCCGTACAAAAGGACAGAGTAAAATGTATTATTTTGGACATAAGCAATGATAAATCACAGTTCTAACAGATATCCTAGTAAAGAAGAAATTAAATTTGTTTTCAATACTTCATAAAGTTTTTTTTTAATCCATACCTTATTAACATGTTATCACTGCATACTTTAACGTATTATTTTATAAAAATTTTATTTCAAGCACTAACTTTGTCATTATTCATTATAATAAAAAAATAAAACAACTTTGATTTTAACCACTTATTTTTTATTCTAAAGGTATAAAGCTTCTTTATCAAGGTATAATTGACTCATAAATTATGAATTATTTAATTGTACATTGATAAAGAAGTTTGTTTAGCTGTAGTAGTTAAAAAGTTATTTTAAAAAATCAAAACAGAGTTGTTTTATATTTGTTTTATTTTATTATGTTATTGTTGTTCTATTAAAAAAATGCTTTAAATAACAAAAAAATCGCCATTGACACACAATTATAAATATTTCTTTCTGTCATTTTATTAGCCAATTTTAATCAAAATCACATCTGGCTTCAAACTAACACCCACTTTTCTAAGACGACAAAATTTAATTAAAGTTCCGTATAAAATATTTAAAAAAGCATACGTTTTTAGTTTAAATGCTGTTTTGTCTTATCAGGGTATTATCAAATTGAAACAGTTACTAAATATTGAACATCGTGAAACCATGTGATTCTAATCGGATGGAGATTTGATATAAATTTTAATTACTATGAAGCGCGGATTTATTATACAGTTATGTATGTAAAAAAGAACAATCATGGACGAGTTATTTTGACAGATTACTCTCACAGGCTAGACTAGACAGGCCACTCTCAGGTAAAATTCCTGAAAAAGGAAATCGAGAGGAGATAAGTCCGCCTCGTGGCGTAGTGGCTGGCTCGTTCACCTACCATGCTAGAAGTCCTTAGTTCGATTCCGAGTAGGGTCGACGTGAAACATTTGTTTAAAATGTGATTTTTTGGACTGCAATATTTCCATGTCTCTAAAGCGCGGTACTGATATTTTTTTACTTCTTTTTACATATTTTTAATAATATACATGATTTAAATTTCACAGGTAGATTTTGTTTTCCGGCTTTCTATCTGAATAGTGATGGAAATAGGGGGGAATTCCGGCTGTGGAACTTTAAAGCAACTTCTCCGCATTTTCTTGGAAAAAAAAATCACCAAAAGCTCGTTCAAGAGAAGCCGGACTCTTGATAAACATTAGAAGATAACTTAATAGATAGCGTTACACTAATTACCTGACTATAATTTATTTATTTTATTTATACATTAATATAAATATTCTTTCACTGTCAAACTAGGGTAAATAATTCCGTTCTAAGACAGACAAAATATAAAAAGTAATCAAAACGAACAAAGAAAAACAAATGAAATACAGTATTTTTAAAAATATGGTTACATAGTAAAAATAATAAAGATCACAAAAATTTCATTACCAAAAAAATGACTTCAAATAAGAACATGTGTTAGCCATCCATCACACAGCCATCATCAACCTCTCACGCTCTCCGCGACCAATTTCACTAAGGAAAACAGTCGGTAACTTCATTAGCTTGTGGGTCTTACAAGATCTCCTCGGTTCTGGCATTATATTAAATACAAGTAGTTCTTGTCCTATGTAGGAGTATTGTCTTTGCTAAAGAAGTTCTAACCATTTGCCGGGAAATCAGATCGCTCCGAGTCTCAAAATAAAGAAAACCCGATGGGTGTGTATCTCTGATAGTCTGAGTGACCACCACTGTCTTCAGTAAATATTGTTGTCTGATATCAAGCACTAAAAATTCCTAGAATAAGGATTCACTCTGATATCTGTAAGTCTTTGTCAGGGCGTCTTCTTATCAATGACTTTTGTGCTTTTGCTGCTGGGTACAACTCTGTCTTGGTTCTGTAGGAGTTGACGATATACACCCAGAATTTCTCAAATGCAGCATCACATGCATTATTGACCCTGGAAAAATGTGTGCTGGTGGTTGTAGCCAATTCAATAAATATGGCGGCGATCTTTACTAAATAAAAGATCTGGATAATAGTGGACTGTATACAATTTATTTTAAAGCACAGTGCGCTCCGTGACGACCGAAGACTTCGAGAAAAAACGAAATACGGCGAGATTATAGCCCTTGTGCTATCTTTATATACTTTGCTATTAGTACCCACCAGAGTAACAATTCTCTGGTGTGGCACGCGCCAAAATCAGTAAGAATTTAAATTAAGAACTATTAAACAAAAAACTTAACAGACCCTTTACACCAACTAATGACTAAAGTGCAAGAACAAAAGAGGTGCCCAAAAGAATGGGTGAACAGGGAGATCACCGCATTGCATAAAAAGAGTGATCCATCAAATTATGAAAACTATCGTGGCATCACGCCACTTAGTGTACCGGAAAAAGTACTTGCATACATACTCGTAATACTGCAAAGAGTTCGAGGACCCTTAAGAGAGAACCAGGCGGGTTTTTTATCTGGTAGGTAATGTGCGGATCATATCCACAACACTCGCTGTATTCTACAGGAGAACAAAGAACTTAATAGCTGCTTTATAGACCTACACTCTGGAAAACACTAGAAGCGTATAGGATGCCTATAAAAGTATTTGAGCTTATTAAACCCCGTCACTCAAGTAGCGAATGCCGAATCAGAATTAACGATGTTGTCACAGATTGGTTTGAGGTCACCACCGGAGTTCAGACTATGGAGCGGACATGGAATGATGATGATGATGATGGTATACCTACTAAAACAGCACCCTTCCCAGTATCGTGTGCGGATAAGGGTAAGTTGATGACAAATTGTGAAAATGAGTTGTTCTTGTTGCCAAATTCAAGTTCCCGTAAAAAAATACGGAAACTTGACTTGGTTTGACTTAAAACGTACAAAACTACCACACGCAATGATAGCGCGTCTTGATAAAAAAAATTACTTCAGGATAGAATAAATTCAAATAATACATGTTTTCATGTGAGGGTGTATTATTGTAAACACAAAAGAAATCATATAATTTATAATTATAAATAATAATTCGCACCCCCAGAAGTTCGCTGTGGTACGTCTCAATTGGCCATTTTCCAGGAGAGTAAAAGCTTTTTTTTTAAACATCAATTTGCTTATGCTCGTATCTTAATGTATCTCGACATAATATTGCCAGAATGTTTCGTAGTATTTGCTCATTTGACAATAAAAATATAAAAAGAACACTTCGGCATCATACGTAGGGAACTGAAATGCTTTTCTCGGTATAGTACTTGTATTGATTTCTAAGAATACTAAAGTTTGTGGTATATCTCGCTCAAAAATATCATAAAGATAAAGCAGCGTTCTTCTAAGGAACAGAACAAGAAAATGTGGTAAATTCCATTCATATTCGTAACTCAAAACAGCCAAATTTAGACTACTATAGTGTACTTCTTGGTTTGCAAATTGGTTGTTAATCGTCTTTCCAGTCGTTGTAGTGTCGCATTTTCGTCGTTGAAATCTGCCGATGAAGAATTCGCTTAGAGCATTAAACTGTATTTGGGATTTTTTTCATGGTAGCATCTGGCATAGTTCCACGCAGTCTGTTCCGGTGTCAGCGCCTTGCGCGACAAACATCCGTCAATTATCTGAGATACGAGGGGTCTGTCAGCCGGGTCTAGAATTTTGGCGAGGGCGATATCCTTCTTGAAGTCTCCATCCTTGGTCATCAGCTCTGACTTGAGCATGATGCAGAAGACGAACTTCTTCAATGCGTTGTCTTCTAAGGTGAAGCCGCTAGATTGAAACCTTTGCAGCATCGTCAAATCAACATTCGATTCTGCGAGACATTCTGCCTGGTGATTCTTCAACTTCTCCAGCTGTTCGTTGCCAAGGGCCTGCAATAATACAAATAATACATTGTCTTTTATTCTGCAGTATGTAGGTTAATATTTTTATTCCGATTAAACCAAAATCCATGGCTTTTTTCATTTTTCAAATACATCAAATAAAAAAAATTACTAAATTTATGGAATACAACATTATTATGAGATCACTGTTATATTTTTTTAAGATACCGTCGATCCTTTCATCATAAATTATTGTATAATTTATAAAAACAACAAAAACTATTAATATTGTACTCCATGTCCGGGCAAATAAAGAATACAGTTATGAGGGTGTAATGGAACCAGGAATATTATATTCCAAACGCTCTCGCGGTCGTAGAAAAAACTTTAATCTCGCGTATTTTGTACGTAAATACACGAGATAAAAGTACGACCACGAGAGTGGTTCAGAATAATACCGC
This sequence comes from Micrasema longulum, assembly GCF_059751315.1. Classification (NCBI taxonomy): domain Eukaryota; kingdom Metazoa; phylum Arthropoda; class Insecta; order Trichoptera; family Brachycentridae; genus Micrasema; species Micrasema longulum. The sequence goes on from NW_028279793.1 coordinate 24,028, forward strand.
AGGAGTGCTATTCTGAATCTTCTCTCTCCCCAAGAGAGTGATTGATTCGGACATTTTTATTTTTCCATTCGTTTAAACTTTACATCATATCTCGCAACACTGATGATTAAACGTCAAATAAAATGTTTCAATTAGAACATTATTGCGACCAGCATTGCCCAAAACACTCAATTAGGTTGAATTGACCAAACCGTATAAGTTTTTTATCCGTTATTAAACAGTTTAATACATCAACTGACGTTTAGTCATAAGTAGGACCATATATGAAGCAAAGTGTCGTCGCATTCATCATATAAAAAACCCTAATGAACGACTCTCCAGGGGGTAGAGAAGATTTAGAATACCACCCCAGAATCCTGAACGATTGTTTTCGACTCAACGGTTAATCTCGGTAGAAATCCTGAAAAGGGAAATCGTAAATCGTGTGCGTATTCGACAACCATACTTGAGGTCCCGGGTTCGATTCCTGGGAAGGACGACATGAAATATTTGTTTCTAATGTGGTTTTACATAGCAATATTTTATTGTGAGGGTGACAAGTACCTACTTCTTATTTATTTCAGACTAATAACTTTGAAATAAGGGTGTTAATTGCATGATTACCTTTGTAATAAATATTTTGTTGACACGTAAAAGTCCTCCTCGGAACAGCTTGCCCTAATGAGAAGGACTCTTAAATTTCCTTAAATATAAAATATTTTATAAAGTTTAAAAAAAAATAAATTAATGATAATAATCTAAATTTATGTTGTTAAATTTGTATAAAATTGCGTAATGGTAACGGTTTTTTGGAATGTGATTATCTAGGTGTTAACAAACGTTGTATCCGTTTTTTTCCTAATTTAAAAATGAGTACCACTACTACTACTACTACTACTACTACCATCACGCCATTTCCCCGTAGGGGTAGGCAGAGAGAATGGACCGCCACACACGTCTATCCTGGCATACACTCCTAGCCTCTTCCACATTCATACATCTTGTCATACATGCCCTTCGGTTCTGTCTGCTTTTGACATGACCAGACTTAAGATTTTGGTTTATCTGATCATGCCACGTCTTCCTTGGTCGTCCTCGTCTAACGTTGCCGTTCACTTTTGCCATATATACTTGTTTTACCATTCTCTCGTCGTCCATTCGTTCTACGTGACCAAACCATCTCAGAGACCCTTTCTTAATCTTATCAATTATACTTGTCTCAGATTTACACTCTCGCCTGATTTCATCATTCGTAACCCTGTCATACATTGATTTCTCACACATTCGTCTAAGAGATCGCATTTCAACCGCGTTCACTCGGCTTTCATCCTTCCTCTGCCAATGTTTCACTTCCATACATAAGTGTTGGGACTAAAACTCCGCTGTGCACTGCCAGTTTAGCTTCGATTGACATATTTTTATTAGAAATTACTGTGCTTAGTGCTCCGTTCATTTTGTTGCCCGCATTCACTCTTCTTTCAACATCTTTTTCTACTCTTCCATCTCTTGAAAACATGCTTCCCAGGTACACAAATTCTTCTACTTGCTCGAGACATTCGTTGTTTACATTTATTATGCAGTCAGTAACCTCACTATCCCTTTCAAATACCATCACTTTTGACTTACTTTCGTTCATCGCCAATTCGCTCTCCAGGCATACATCATACATTCTAGAGACTATTTGCTGCAAATCAGCCTTGCTGCTTGCTAACAGAACTGCATCGTCAGCATACAACAAGCAGCTTACTAAAAAATTATCCATTTTTGCTCCAATACCCATACATTCTATCTCTTTCATACAGTTGTCCATGTATAGATTAAACAACCATGGTGACATTACACATCCCTGTTTCACGCCTTTTGAGATCGCAAACCAAGATGTAAATCCCCCATTAACTCTTATACACGCTGAACTATCCTCATAGAGAGACGATACTGCACGTATAAGTTTATTGTTTACTCCATACTTTTCCAACACGCCTCACAATTTCATTCTATCTACTTTATCATACGCTTTTTGCAAATCGACAAATGCGCAGAATAGTTTTTGACTTTTTGCCAAAAACTTCTCCGTTAGCATTCGCAGCGCAAAAATTTGATCCGTGCATCCACGTCCACTCATAAAGGCTCCTTGCACGTCCCACACTTTGTCTTTCGTCACCTTTCTTACTTTCTCGATTATAATTTTCCCATACAGTTTACCGACGGAACTCAGAAGACTGATGGCCATATAGTTTCCACATTCCGCACGAGATCCCTTTCCCTTATATAAAGGCATGACAACTGCCCTCCTCCAATCCAACGGCGTATGTCCTTCCTTTAGGCAGAGATCGAAAAGTCTGTGCAGCCATGTACCCACGATCTGGCCACCACTCTTTAGATATTCCACAGCAACCTTATCATACCCAACGGATTTTCCGTTTTTCATACTTTTCAGCGCACTCTTTATTTCTACCATGCTTATCTCACATGACCTATTATCACTCGTATCTTCCTCTGCACAACCAAGCTGTTGCTCAGGAACACTTTCAGTACTTTCGTATACTTCCATAAAGTATTCCATCCATCTCTCTTTCACTTCTTCGTCATTCGTTAGCATTCGGCCATCTTTTGATTTTATCACTTTAATGTTTCCACTTTCGGAGGAGTTCTTAGTCTTTTTCACCTCTTTCCAAAACAGTTTTATGTTTTCATGAAAATGAGTGGACAATTTTATACCTTCCTCTTCGTTTTAAAAACAATTTTGTTTTTAAAGTTATGTACGAAAACATGTTTCCATTTCAATTTTGAAAACACATTGATTTAAGAAAAACAATTTTACATATTTTTATCATAGTCATACCACTAACCTGCTTCTCGTTCTTGATGGACTTGTCGGATCCGACTTGGCTTTTGTGGCGGCACTTAACACGAGGTTTTGATCTGGAACTCAACACTAGTGGTTGGTGGAAACAAAGTGCTATAATGCGGCACAGACGTTCAACAAAATAAACGCGTAATGTACGACACGAGGTCTTAATGTGGCGGGTGATCAAAGAATACTGGGGGGAAGTGAACAGTGGTTGTGGGTAAAAGGATGTAGAAGTTGTGACAATACTTGACCCATGCATACCCACATAATTCGCAACCACCGCCATTATTGAGAGACGTCTAAAACATCGTTAAAAGTATGTTAATGAAAATGAAAAATATATTGCATTTATAGTTTTATTAACATCTTAGGGAATCGTTTTACTTTAAGGGATCATTTAGTACAGATCTCCCCTAATTGAAGATGAACATGTCAAAAGTCGGAATAATCGACGTGCGTGTGTGAGAAGACGTATGCATGGCGAGGAAAAGAGGTATGTATCGAGATTTTACTGACAGAATACATTAGTCATTAAAACAAGTTCCGAGATAATCACATTTGAAGCTTTTTTAATCTTAAAACGCATTATTTTTCATACGTTCAAAAAAATTTTTTTTATAAATCTTTAAAATAGTAATCTTTATTCTAGGCATATGAATAAATTTTAAATCAACATCTTGCACCCATATTTAAAAATATATAAAGACTTTACTTAATAAATAATGTCAGTTTAGCCTCAATATGTAAACACAGAGTGGGATGGCGTTATATCCTCTCTGCCACACACCTACGAGGAAACGACGTGATGCAGTTTCTTAAAATATTCCATTGTTTTTTTTTTGTTGAGTTGTTAATAATTTAGTATTCTGTGTATGAATGTTACCTAAAATTTATATCGAGAAATCCCAGAAAAAAAAACTGCATTTGTGGTTTAGCGGGAATTCGACAAGTACCTACATAAAATGGAACATAAATATGAAATTTTTCATAAAAAAAACACAAATTCCCTTTTCTTTATATTACATTATTTCTAGGTTATTCTCAGGTGTTTGACATACGTAGAATTAAGAATAGTCCAAAAACTGCATACAAGCATCAAACAGAAGGCGACTCAAGTACTCATAAATGAGTAGGTTAAAGTTTCTTTGTAGACGTCGCTCAGTACGCAACTCCTGATTTGAATTCAACCATGCCGTGTTGTGTCATTTTAAAGTGTAGAAATACTGCTAGGATCTTAAAGAAACAGGACGGGATCACATTTCATGTGTAATTAGCAAAGGAATGTGTAAGTAGCAAATACAAAACTTAAAAATTGAATTATTTTTCCATTTGTCAGATTGTCGAAAAAATCAAAATGGATATTTCGTTCTTGTTTCCAGGGTAGATATTTTTACCCTACTTTGCTCATCTAATGAGAGAACTTATGAAAATTGGACCTCGGATTAAAAAACTATGTGGTGGACATTTGACCGACATTATCTTTAAAACATCAAATATTAATTAACATAGTATAAAAATATCCGTTTTATGTAAAATAAAATTTGTTTTATATTTTAAGTTCAAAGTTCATCAATTCAATTACTCTTATTAAATTACCCTTTACTTATCTACTCTGTTGTGTCAATCAATATTTCTGCGTGCACAATAAAATTTTAGAGAAATTAACAGATTGCTTTTTTTTACCTTACATCTGTGTTATGATTATATTTTTTCCCATCGTCCAACATTACGCGGAGACATCACGAATGCGCGCGGTGAAAGTGGGGCATAGTAAGGAAATTTTTGGACACATTCCGATGTATTCAAATATGATTCAACGCTCCTTCTGGACTATTCTTAATTCTATTTAGTTGGAAACCTCAGTCTAGGTCAATGTTTGGGTCTAAACTTATCAATAACCGGTATTGCAAACCTCCTTCAAATCAATCGATTAATTGATGATAATTTTAGTACAATATTATGATTTCTTTACATATAATATAACAGTCACCGGGAGTCTATAGTACGGAATTAGAACTTAAACAATTTACGCAGTAAGATGTCATTTATTTTTGTTACAGTTACACACAGGCATGCACTAAAAGTAAACCTTAACCAAACGTTAATCCAACTACTATTTTTTTATTTGAAACTTAGAAGTTTAATATAGTAAAACAATAAAAAAATTACAAGGCCAGTGACGGATTCAAATCGGGAAAATAATAAAAAAGGAAGTCTTTGTTGTATCACATAGTAAAAATAAATAAAATAAACGTTATTTAAATACAACAAAACATAAAATATTTATATTTGATCGGAATGTACTCATGACACGCGTCGTTATGTAAAAAGATAATTTAAATTAGTTTGTTTTTTTCATTGTTAAATTGACTTGTCATGGTAGTACCTTTGGATTCTAGATAATCTCTTGACCAGTTTTTTTTCTGGCAATAATGACATATGATGGATTGAAACTGGGTATAAAAAGCCAGGAGAATCTTCATAAGCCATCAGTTGTTTCTCTGTTATCCATCTGAATATTACTCCATACTTCAAGTCAAATCAATCAGAAAATGAATTTCTTATTATTCGCATGTATGGTGGCTGCCTTCGCCATTCCGGTAAGTCATTAAAAATATATATATCTGTACCTAAAAGCTGAAATGCTGGAAGTCGCATTTGGTAAATTGTCCAGAAAAGCTGTTTGAATTTGTAAAACTGTTTCAAATGTATCTCTCGAAGTAAAAACACAATTAATTGCTGTTTTTTGGATTTATAGGCTTTTAATAAGAATATTTAGGAAAAAAACATATAAAATATGGACTATCAAATAACTATGGGACTTCAATGTTTTTTGTTCTAACCGCCCGGCCCGCGCCCTAATTCCTCCTCGGACTTTAGTATAAAAAGGAATGTCGAATATTGAATGAAAAACAAAGTCTTTATAAAACTTTCTTCGGGCAAAAACATTAAATTACGTGCCATAAATTAAAACATTAATTATTTATGAAAATAACAGGTAAATATAAATTAAATGACATGATATTAAAATCAATAAAACATTGATTGAAAGTAAATGGTATGTGAAAAGAAGCAAAGGTAAATAATTATATTAACGATAAAAGAAATGACATAATGGTTAAGTATGGTTGATTATGACAATAAGATATAATCTTGTGCTTAATTCCTCGCTTCGTCAGAGGTAGTTTTTTTATAAAAATTGTGGAATTTATTCGGTATCCACTGCTTTAATACCAGCAAACCGTTGACTTTTGTTGAAAGCATGAGCATTATTACTGCACTACTGGTGTTTTAGAACAAGCTATTTCGGTAGTGGTCTACCGGAGGACTCCAATGTTTTTATCATTCATAGCATCTGAATATATGAACAAAATGACTTTATAACTCAATTTTGCAAAGAATGTGACCTCCAGTCTTTTAGCTTTAAGGTAAAGATATGTATTCTATTATTTATTTTATTCAAATTATTTATTGACAATTCTTGATGGAATTCCATTATAATGATGTAATAACTTATATTTAAATAAAAAATTTTAGTTAAAAAATACTTGGTACACTTCCACTTATTTATTTGACCCATTAGCGCTTTCACCCTCTAATGGGCATCTTCAGACTGGTGAATATTATACAGTGTAAGGTGGAAGTGTAAAATTATCATTACACTGTATAATATTCACCAGTTTGAAGATGCCCATTAGAGGGTGAAAACGCTAATTGGTCAAATAAATAAGTAGAATTGTACCAAATATTTTTTCAATTAATAACTTATGTGTAAATATAAGTTATTACATCATTATTATTTATTTGTTTTATTTAATATTAAAAACAAAACACTTAAACTTTAAACAATACAGACTTAAAATCAAACATGATTTAAAATACTTTTTTTAATCGAACAGACCTAGGCTGCAAGACATTATTTATTTTCCATTTATCTTTGAATTATCATCATCATTCCCGTCAGTAAGATGATCCGTCTTGCGCTTTAGGTACCAGTCCAGGGATTCTGAAATATTCTAGTGTCAAAACACCTTTTTAAATAAATATTTCATTTCAACTATGTCGGGAGTCGAATCCGAGACCTCTTGCATGGTAGGCAAACGCGCTGACTATTGCTGACAGAGGCTGACATAAAACTTTGAATAATGAAGGTAATATTCTCAGATAGAAACGATGACAGAAAATGAAATAATGGAGTAATCCAACACAGCACATTTAAGATTTTTAATTTACTAACATGTAAATTAAAAAAAATACTTACATGTATATTTTTTTATAAAATTAAAACTGTTAAATAGTTAAAAGTCATTCATTACAGGTTCGAAACTCGCACTACCATGACTAAATGCTCATTTTCTAATGCCGGTTTTTTACAATTCATTGAAAGTGGCCATAAAAATAAAATAAAATATTTAGGTAGGGTAAGAATGGGTATTGCCAGTCATTTGAGGAGAAATGTCACAAATCAGCTATTAATCTATTTGTTAATTAAACTTTGTACTAATTATAATTTCAGTATTCTTCTAACCTAATTACAATCATTGAGATCAATACGTTATACGATTTTGGCATAATCATTTTTTTTTTAAATGACCGTATTTAACACCATGGCAGGTAATACCGGTCACTAGGTTGGTAATATCGGTCAAACTTTGTTCAGATATAAGTCGCAAATATAACCCTCGGGAGAGTCATACCCGGACAGCATGAGTTCTTGCCAGTCAATTCAAGAGTTTCATTAAAATTATGCTTAGTAATGTTATTTTTTATAGCATATTTATAGGCCAATTTTTCTAATCTGAAACGAAGTGTAGCTATACAATATTTTTATTAGGAACTTAACCTGGGAAGCCATTTCATCTTCTGTTTCTCTCGTAAAGACTGGATGTCTTCCCGCTGTGAGCTTACGTGAGTACGCCATTAGATCGAGTTACTTTTCTAATCGGTTTCTTTTCATTCACTAGTTTAAAAGCTTTATGTGACTGATCTTGGCTACATGATGCCTTTGAACGTGGCTTGTTTCGTGTTTTAGACATTCTGAATACTAAATTAAAATTAAAATGAACCAAAAAACTAACTACGATAATTAGACTGGAATAATTATAACTAACAATGTAAGAAACGTAGTAAAACAAACGCTCATCTCTTTTTGTCTGATGATGAAAATTTACATCAATTTGGCGTGAAAACAATTGACGCACATTCATCCCAAACGTGTGCTGAGAACTGAGCGGCAGTCGGTGCAGCGGCACGAGATATAGTTACGCCACCCGTTTTATATGTGTGCGTGCGCGGTAACGTAGTAATATGAGTGATATTGTTATGACCGGTATTACCTCCTGACCGGCATTATCCGGTTTTACCCTAATTTCATGATTTTTTCGCAGTTTAACGAATATTAGGTCTCCGTCGTATATTAAGATACTATCCGTTATCCTGCAGGATAGTAACATTATGCAGGACAGGCCGGATTCCAGATAAATACCGGGTATCCATTTCATCTCTAAAAATATTACTTCAACTCTCCAATCCTTAGATTACAGCGACTCGCCACTAACTAGAGCCATCGGCATATAACCTTTTCAACGCTCATATGGTGACCACGGTGTAAAAATAAACAACAATTTATTTTTATTATTCTTTCTCAAAAATGTACACCCTCTGTTTCAACAAATTTAGGCAAAGTTATTACTTCATATACAAATGGTATAGAACGATATTTTCTATTTTAGGCATCCCAGGCAGAAACCCGAAAAGAGATCCTTAAAAAGCACCACAACGAGTGCTTGAAAGAAGTTAAGGTAGATGAAGCTTTGGTAAACAAAATTCGCGAAGATAAAGACTTCTCTAACAGTGACGAAGGCGTTAAGAAGTTCATCCATTGTATGTTTACCAAGAGTGGCCTCCTCTCTTCCGATGGAAAGTTCCTGAAGGATGTGTACCTCTCCAAACTGGAACCTGAAGATGATAAAGTTAAGATTGAAGAGGCTCTGGATGCCTGTATCGGTGTTGAGGGAGCCAACGATCACGAATATGCATTCCTCTTTTCCAAGTGTTATCACGAGAAGAGGCCGAATGCTCCGATGTACTGAAAAAGTTGCTTGATTCATTGAATAATTTTATGACACCATTAGGCTTTTAACATGAATATTTGTTGAATATAATGTTATTCATTACTTTTCAATTAAAATTATTATAACAACTTTGCCTACATTGATTTATTTATTTAAACTTGGTGTACAATAACATACCGATGGAAAAAAGGTTAAATGAACTGATGGTGCACAAAGTGAATTTTTCAGGAGAGACGGCCAAAGATAAAAAAAAAGAAAATGTAAGTTACCCTTTTAATCGGTTATTAAAAATTAAAAATTTAATTAGAAGTTTCATTTCACGAAAAACTAATTTGAGTTTGATCAAACCTTCACATTTCCGCGAGCCTGACTGGATCAAAACGTTCCATGGATTGCGGATGGCCAATTTGATCAGATCCAAGATCTACTCACTGTCCAGAGTCCGTGCTATCTTCCAATAATTTAATCAGAGTTTTATAATAAACTTTACTATTGACCAGTTTTCGACTTGACGATAATCTCTTGACCAGTTTTTTGGGCAATAATTACATGTATTGTGATGGAATGAAATATGGTACAAAAAACCTGGAGAATATTTATGAGCCATTAGTCATTCCACTGTCATCCTTTTGAATATTACTACATACTTCAAATCAAATAAAAAAAAAAATAGAAAAGGCCGTAGAAAAAACTTTAATCTCGCGTATTTTGTACGTAAATACACGAGATAAAAGTACGACCACGAGAGTGGTTCAGAATAATACCGCAGGAGTGCTATTCTGAATCTTCTCTCTCCCCAAGAGAGTGATTGATTCGGACATTTTTATTTTTCCATTCGTTTAAACTTTACATCATATCTCGCAACACTGATGATTAAACGTCAAATAAACAGGTAAAATAAAAAATGTTTCAATTAGAACAATTATTGCGACCAGCATTGCCCAAAACACTCAATTAGGTTGAATTGACCAAACCGTATAAGTTTTTTTCCGTTTTTTAAACAGTTTAATACATCAACTGACGTTTAGTCATAAGTAGGACCATATATGAAGCAAAGTGTCGTCGCATTCAACATATAAAAAACCCTAATGAACGACTCTCCAGGGGGTAGAGAAGATTTAGAATACCACCCCAGAATCCTGAACGATTGTTTTCGACTCAACGGTTAATCTCGGTAGAAATCCTGAAAAGGGAAATCGTAAATCGTGTGCGTATTCGACAACCATACTTGAGGTCCCGGGTTCGATTCCTGGGAAGGACGACATGAAATATTTGTTTCTAATGTGGTTTTACATAGCAATATTTTATTGTGAGGGTGACAAGTACCTACTTCTAATTTATTTCAGACTAATAACTTTGAAATAAGGGTGTTAATTGCATGATTACCTTTGTAATAAATATTTTGTTGACACGTAAAAGGGGCGTCGGTAGTCTTTATTTAGTCAGTAATATTTCAAAATAAGTCATATATCACAAGTGCTGGAAATAATATCACTGTCAATATTCCTCCCTTTGACACAACATTTGGACGAAGGTGCAAGGATTATTTTTCTGTCAAATTATTTCATATGCTTTCGCATAAAATTACGCTAACTAATAATAAACAATATTTTAAAAGAGAAATCAAAATCTGGCTGAAGAAAATTAGGATAAAAGTCCTCCTCAGAACAGCTTGCCCTAATGAGAAGGACTCTTAAATTTCCTTAAATATAAAATATTTTATAAAGTTTTTTAAAAAAAAAATTTAATGATAATAATCTAAATTTATATTGTTAAATTTGTATAAAATTGCGTAATGGTAACGGTTTTTAGTAATGTGATTATCTAGGTGTTAACAAACGTTGTATCCGTTTTTTTCCTAATTTAAAAATGAGTACCAAAGGTTTAAAAAAACTATAAAGGTTAAGGCGCTTTTTTTAAACAATTTTGTTTTTAAAGTTATGTATGAAAACATGTTTCCATTTCAATTTTGAAAACACATTGATTTAAAAAAAATCAATTTCACATATTTTTACCGGTATTCATAAAAGGTATGCGCTATTTCCTTATTTTAAACCAACATTTTACCAGTATTCATAGTAGGTATGTGATATTTCCTTATTCTAAACCAAAAATTTAAAAAAGATGCACTTACACGAACTACAATCAAACAGGACACAGCAAATACAAAAATGATCGACTTCATTTTTTAGATAAAGTAGACAAAGAAAAACAAACGTATGCTTAGCCTGAAACCAGGTAAGAATAATTCGTCCACA
>NW_028279796.1:0-70482 GCF_059751315.1 Micrasema longulum
AAAAGCTAATTTTAGGTCCATTTTGAATCAAGAAAAAAATGTCACAAAGTAGATGCTTACATAAATAATGAACGACTTACTGAAATTGGACATGTTTAATATTTAGGACTAACAAAAGGCAGACAATTGACATGGACAATTCATTTCAACAATTTAATTAGCAAAGTGGTGACTTTATCGAGTCTTTTTTTTTAACCAAAAACTTTGTACCAATAAAGGAAAAAAAATTAAAGAATGAAGCCTATGTAAAAACTAAAATATGTTATATGCAACTGCTATGGGGAACTGGAAATCAAAATGACATAAACAGCAAAATAAAAGTTAGTTTATATGACCTACCCTATCTAACAGTAACTTAAGAACTTTTTAAACAAACTAAACAATTAAGTGTAACTGAACTCTTTAAACTAGAATCCTTAAAATTCATTCATAAATTAACCATGGATGTAATTGTAGACGAAGAATTAAAACTTGAAAAAAACTATAGTAAACATGAACACAATACGAGAATATCAGAAAAATATCATATACAACCTTTTAAAACGAGAAAAGGACAATCGAGACTAATAAACCATGGACTGAAATAATACAATAAACTACCAGACAAAACTAAACAAAAGACTCAGGCAACTATTACAAAAGATGTTAAAAATATTATTATTATCAGTAGAATGTGAATTTTAAAAGTAAAAATATTTTGTTAAATGTTTGTAACCCGTAAGGGTTTATCAATGAAAAATTTTAATTAAAAAATATATTTATCCTATGAAAAAAATAAAGCGGAACCAAACTAATTTCTATTTTTTTTTTACTTTCATTAAGTATTCGTACTTCACAAACAGGCCACAATTCACTGGGGAAATTGAAGCTGAAATAGTTAATTTGCGATATTTACTTTGTCATGATATTAATAGGTAGAACAATCGTTATGGAGAATAAAATGCTTGTTAAATCCACAATTTTTTGTCCCAATAATATACCTCTTAGTTTTTTCTCAATAGAGTTATCGATATTTACTTTGACAATATTTAAACAAAACACCCTTTTAGTTTGGATATACAATGTAGATACAATAAAACCCCAAACGTCCGAACTCCGACTATCCGAATTGCTGATTATCCGAATCGCTTTCAGAATTACAGAAAAAAAATTAAGACGGGAACGTACTGCGATTCGCAAAATAACGACTTAGCTGCCAGAAAACGGATGATGACAGTCGAACCGCTTACTTTGACCAATATGTTCAGCAATAAATGACTTCTATTTACAGTACGGTACGTACATATTGTACTAATGTACAGCACTTGTAACTACCCTTAACACGTAAAGTGTTGCCTTTTCATTTAATTAGTTGAAAGCTATTTTGCTTTAAAAAAAGTGTTTTTCTCTCATTTTCAACATGTACACAGTAATTAATAAATATTTGCGTTTTCTTCGGGAAAAATCTCAGTATCTAAATTTGGGATTATCCGAATGGGATCCAGTCCCAATTGATTCGTATAATTGGAGTTCTACTGTATATATATACACTCGACTTGCTTCTACACGTTTAAATGGTTGTAAAACTGTGGATAAGATGTACTGCGTATAAATCTAATCCACACAGAACAATGTCTTTAAATGTGTATGTTACGAAATATACGGCTCCCCATAGTACACATTTCAGTTGCATTGCAGTTGCTGAAACGCCTTTATAAAATCTCTTAAACGGAGGGTTTTATAAACATAACTTTGCGTCATGACAACAGAAGCAATATTGAAGATAAATGAATTGTTAATTATAAACGGATAGTTGGATAAATGTACAGTGATTGGAATCTTAAATATAATTATTAAAAATCCTATTAAAAATATATGCCGGAACTTAGGTGAAAACTCACGAAAACGCCTTACTTGTCATGCTACGTGCGTTTCATACAGATATTTTGTTAAAAAATCAATCGCATTATCACAGATAAAATAAGTAAAAAGAATACTTTGAGTGGTTGGCTATATGGCGGCCTCCGTGGTGTAGTGGTCAAGACGCTTGACTCACGCACGGAAGGTTCCGGGTTCGATTCCCGGTGAGAACACAAAAAAATAAAATGTGATTTTTCTCAAGCCTGGGTGTTCTGTGATGTAATTCACTACTGTAATTAGCCTCCTGGCCAGTTGTGGTTCAAAAAAACAAAAAGGAAAAAAAAAACGGAAATGTAAAAATAGTGCAGAGCGTTTGCGTCTACGGCGCAGCTCATGTGCGGGGGCCGCGCGCGGTTCATGGTCTCCACGTGGTTTGCGGGGAAGTCAAAACAATTTGATCTTGACGCGCGTGACACAATGTTTTGTGCTACTGGTGTAGATTTACAAATAAGCGGTGTTGTGTGGTATATAAAGTACTAAGTAAGAAGAAAATCAACCGTAGAAAACTGGAATCCATCCAAAGACATGTTTATGTTTGCAAAATTCAATATAATTTTTTTAATTTTTTTATCTGGTTTGACTTCCCTGTCAACTGCGTGGTCAAATCGAGACATTTGCGGACACCTGGCCCACGCACGTCCTGCAAACTCAAACGCTCGCCACTATGGCCAAGCACTTAATGCATTCAAACCACTTCAAAGTAATTTAACCTGCATAAATTAATTCAATCAAACATTAGAAATGCTTCAAACCGCTGACGCCGCCTGCTTCCATACAAACATACATTTGAGTATTCACACACGGCGTTCTTAATAAGTAAAACTTCTAGAATAGTACATTTTATACGTATTTGCAGAAAGTCATTTCAAAGAAAAACAGCACCACAACTATGCCGGTATGCTTTCGTTAAATTATGGTTTTTTTCACTGCGCGTCCGAATGACTTTTTGACAAAGTTTATTTATTACACTAAAAACACGCTTGGTGGGGCAAGTACGATTAACATTGATAAATAAATACATCATTTTTGCCTTTCTTTTCTATTTTCTAATTCATCTCCGCAACAAAATAAACTAAAGTTTACAGCCTTTGTTTCGCTCGCAACAACTTCACAATTTTTTTGCAAAAAACAGTAATCGTCACACAGCAATCGATTCCGGGAGATTTCAGCTGAATTCCGAGAGTCGAGAGATGAAAAAAATTATACCGTATTTCCTAGAGAATCCCGGATTTTCAGGATGGTTGTCAACTCTACTAGCACATAAAGCGAAAGACAGATCACCGTACCTTCATTTAACACAGTTGATAGAGATACATAGAAACTTCATCAGAACTACGAAATCGGTAATTCGTCATTCAAAATGCCAATATTAGTGAAATAATTAAAATTCTTTAAAGATTTGTTTGAATTATTTCTACCTAGTTTATTTTTAAATATGCATTCCAATACTAATTATTTTAAACCTTAACATACATTTTACGTACCTTTTTAATGCGTGAATTTAAAAAATAATACAGAAAAGATGCAAGGTGGTAAAGAAACAATAAAAGGTGTTAAGTTTATATTTGAAGCACTACTTTTGTGGTTATTCATTATAATAAAATATCAATAATATAATATCAATAATAATAATAATAACAATAATAATAATCAATAATATAATATCATCAATAAACAAAAAACATCGTTCACAAAACGGCACCATAATTTGATACGTTTGATAAGTTGTGTTGTGCTTAAAAATATTTCATTCTCCAGTTCATTCATAAATATGTCAGCAAATAACGGACTAGACGGTTGACCCATCTGATAGAAAATGATCATAACTTCAATAAAGACACTGGATTAAAAGTACTTCATTTTAAAAATAAAATATTAAAATTAGACAACTGAGAAATCTTAAAAATTAAAAAAAGCAATTCATAATAAGAAAACAATAATTGATAACCAAATAAACAATATTTCTTTTAGTCTTCTCCTGGCTTACTTCAAAAATAAAGATATCAAATTACACCTGTGTAAGAAAAAACCACTTGATTTATTGGGTCCACGTGTAGTATTTAGTGAACATGATAGAAATAAAATAAAAAGGAATCAATTCATTAGTTACGTAAACCTTGACAAAGAAGCTTGTTTGCTTTGAAACCGGTCGGTGAAAAATAAAAATTAGTGGCTTAAAACAAAGTTGTTTTATTTATTTTTTATAATAAAATGTTTATTCAAGGGCCATGATACGAACAAGCCAACCACCGAACAGTGCTTCAGGGTGCGGTATTACGAGTTATTAAAGTAAAAACCCAATGATATAGAAATGCCAAATTGTAAGTTATTAGGGAAGCGTATTAGTCGTCTGGTAAAATAGTAAATTAGTAAATTAGTAAATTGACGACCGATTCAAGAAAGTAAGCAAGAGGCCAATACTGGAAGGTACAGTAAGAAATCATAAAAATAATGGATTATTTGCATTATTAGTGGAAAACAAAACACCCGATGGGCTTAGGATTAAAATAATAATATAATTGGTTAGGTTATTTAAACAATAAACTCATATTTTTTTACATCTACAATACATCTAGGATTTTCAGTTGATCAAATCGCCACACTACATGACGGGCCTATAGGTATTCAATCATGTTTTACAGAATTTTCTCCTGAAATAAGGCATCGAGTCAAAAACACTCGTCCAGAGTTCTGGCTCTATTTCACACACACAAAACTATATTTTTCATCCGCCCGGACTCAGACTAAATACGAAATACTTTCGATT
The DNA here is from genome assembly GCF_059751315.1 of Micrasema longulum. Lineage (NCBI taxonomy): Eukaryota > Metazoa > Arthropoda > Insecta > Trichoptera > Brachycentridae > Micrasema > Micrasema longulum. The sequence continues at coordinate 4,667 of NW_028279796.1, forward strand.
TTATTGATTACTTTCGAAATAACGACAAACCTCTTAAGAATAAAATCTCCGTTGAAATTATTTTAACCGTGTTTACCAAAAACATTTTACGATAAGTTTCACGTTCATGAGGTTTGTGAGCTCGATCTTTAAATCATTTAAGTTTGTCAGTGAATCTTTAAATGGTTAAGTGGATTTTGTATTTTAAAAGACTCGAAGTTTGGGTCGTGATATTGAATTAATTTTTTGATTATCGCTTAAAATATTTTACTCGTTGGTTTATCTGTCGCACATTCAAATAATATAAGCCATCTCATTTCCCCTTAAATCCGATTAGATAGAATTTGAAAATCACTAAACGGTACCCATATTTTTAACTGTTTTTTTAGTAGAGTAATATACCTTCATGCAAATTGAGATAGGCACGAACAATTTGATAAATTGATTTAGAGTTTTTATGTTGAGATGAATTCCAAAAGCAACAATTTTAATTTTTCAAAAGAAACTAACATATTATATTGAAAACTATTAACACTAAGGTTAATACCAAAGTGTAATTTTTGAAAATTTAAACTTTTACACTAATTCATTTTCAAATATACCTACTTTATTTCAAACTTGAAAATTAGCAACCTGCAACCTTTCAAATATTTTGGGAATAATTTTATTTCGAATCCGTATATTATAGATTTGTATACGTTATTTATTTTGGAATAATTTTAGTATATTATTATAAGTTTATATTAAAATAACACTATCTTACTTACTTTGTACTTTATAAACACTTTTAACAGTGCAAAAACAATGGCGGACGAAAGAAAGGAAACGGCTGTTTAATATTATCTGAATTGAAGTACGTATTTTTCCCTCTAAATTTTTTTTTCACCTCTCTTTTATCGAAACCTTAACAATCTATGTCGGGAATATATATGAACTTCGGGGAGACATTTTTCTTATTTTTTCGTTCGTTTTACAAGTTTCGGCACTGGGATAATAATATTATTATATTTTATCAATTTTCTTTGATGTTTTAAACATATAATCGTTTGAAAGGGGCTGTTAGTCGGAAAACCTGTCTCAAAAATAACAAAGCGTAGCGTAAGTGTTTTTATTTTGACGAATTGTTGTTTTTGAACGCCTTTCCGAGCAGGAATTTAAATATCAGGGTATTTTTAAAATTTAAAAAACGGAAAGAGATGTTTAAAGATTTTAAGACAAGTTTATGATTAAAATTATTCATTTCAGTTTTTATATTATAAAGGTTTTTTCATTAAGGGCCCTCGAACATTTCATTTTAAATAAAGCAAGTTGTGTATGAGATATCCTTACTTTTGTATTTTATTTGAAAGAACAATTTAATATCATTTGGAATATGAAATCGTCCAAACGGCGAACGCGGCTTCGCCGGACGGCGCGTATCCTGAAGGTCCAATTTTCGATGACTTAACCCCGTAAATCGAGCTCGATATCGTTGATAGTATTGTTGATTTTGACTTTTGAGGCATCAAGCGTCAGCAGTTTATTTGCATAGACCAGTGATTTAACGTAACTTGAAAAGAAAAAATCTAATGGCGTTTGATCATACGATCTCGGTGGCCTGTTGATGTCGACGAGATAACCATGCCGTTGAATTAGTCATGCAGAAGATCCATTGTTGCATGCGCTGTATGGCGCAGTGCATTATTGTTGGAACCACATGTCGTTGAAATCCATATCTTATAATTCAGATCACCAAAAATTGGTTATCATCGAGCTGTACCTCTCGCTGTTGACAGTTATGGCAGTGCCTGTTCATTTTGGAAGAAGTACGGACCAAAACCTGGCCGGGCAAAAGTTTCTTTGTCTGGATGTATTTGCAATTGATGGATTTTGTGTGAGTTTTTGTATCCTCAAAAGGGATAATTTTGCTTGTTTACATAACTATTTATCTAAAAATAGGCCTCGTTGCTGAAGATTATTTTACGTTCGAAACGTAGCTCGAACTGACCACTCAGTTTCATGATTTGCATGCGTTGCTTAGCACTGACTCTTTCCATACAAAAATAATAATAAAGGTATACATAGTTAAATGACAAATAAATAAAACGAGATAATACATATATAATAAACGGAGAATAACATTATTAAAACTTTTGGATGTCTGTCTAAATATTGTGTTTTTGTAATAAAAAAATTCTTCAATATTTTTATCATTTTCTCGCACACTGAAAATTACATCGAAAATCAACAAAAAATCTATGATTTATTTGAATAAAGCTAGACTTTCTCCCAAGCGTGACGTTTCATCAAATTACTTCTGGCAAAAGTTAAATTTACCGATTTTCTAAAAATTACCTTTATTTAATACCAATAATGAGTTGCGGCTTTTATAAGAAAACTCGCTAATAGCATTTTTTTGTTCGCATGTTCTTTAATTGTATAAAAAAGTCTTTTTTTGAGCATCAATATACAATGTGTAATATCAGTTGACAAAGGCTCCGACTAAAAGGCCATATACATAAATTAAAAGCGATTTAGAATAAGTATAACCCTTCGGTGAGGTATTTTAATACGTCAGAGTTAAAAGTACTAAGAGTAAAAGTAAGGGAAACCCTATGAAACGGAATCAAGAAATAAGACGGACTTGCAATAACCAAGACAAAGTACGGTGGAGAGATAATGTCAATAAAAAGGGCAGTTTCAGAATCGCCTATACTGCGGCCCATGAAATCCTAACAGTCTGCTTGGAAGACTACCAAAGAGATGAAAGGACAGCTGGAACTCAGCGTCTCAGGAATCACACTCTAGTCGATAACTGAACAACCGATCTAAATAGAGAAGATGACTTTGCAAGAATCCATTATATAATTATATTACCAATGTATTCCTCACTGGGAAAACCCGTCCCGAAAAGGACATTTTACAATTTTAGTTGTCATATACAAATACTAACAAGCACGAAAGACATTGTCCTGCCTTAACGCTAGCTTGCCTGCTATTAGCTGGTTCAGCAAACTTTTTTTTGGTATTCGAAATTCCGTGTACGTCGACCAATATTTCCTCTTCGTTAGTTGATTGTCAGTATTGTCAGCATAATTGAAATTCATCGAAGATCATATAAGAAATTCACTTCAATATTGCACCTTATACATTTGCATGATGAACTCGTATGTGGACGCTCCATTTTTTATTTAAAACGTTATTTCAACATATTTTGTCGATAAATAATACACTCAATTATGCATCGACCAATAAAAATCTAAAGAGAAGAAGGAAACATCGAATATCGAAACACAGCGAACCGAAATTGAAATGTCAAAACAACCAAGTAACGACGCAGATGACTTAGGCATGTATTGATGCATACGTCAAATACCACAGAATTCGACATCAGCGCCACCTATGGATACACAAACTTAACTATCAATTGTTCTCAGAAGGTCAATTATTCACGAACTTCCCAGTAGGTTTTAACGGTCAATTACTCATGAACTTACGATTTTTTTTATTAAAAAATACATTCGGGGTGAAATTTTAAAGGGTTATATGTTCTGATATACAAAAAATTTTTAATAGTGAAAATTTATTTTGCAAAAAAACATTTTTCTTTCCTACAACCAGATTAATAAAGACACGTTATTTTTTTTTTGCCTTTTTTGAGCTATGTGTATATTTGTAATTAAGGTTAGTTTTTCGTTTAATCTCTTCGTGTGATTGGCTTAGAGTCCTCGTTGTGCTCAAATCAAAATCGTGCAAAAATAACTGCTCTAGTGCCGTAGTCCAGGGATAAAATACGGGAATACGTGTTAATGAATAAAAGTCAGACAGCGTTTTACCCTCCGCCCTCTAAAATTATGAAATTTTACTCATGTCTAAGGCAAATTTAGTCATTCTTCAACCGCCAGCCGAGTTTTGACGTGAATTTGACATTTAATTCGAAACCAAAATAAATGAAAAGAATGATGCCTGATGTGTCGTGAATGCATGGAAAAACTGTTCGTATAAAAGGAAAAAGACTTTTCATTGATAAGTAGGTTTCTAAGTACTTATTTATGGTTGAATTCCAAAACAAAAAAAAACAAAAAAAAATACAATATTGTTTTTTCAAATGTCAAAATTTGTTCTTAGGATTCCGTTTTTAAAAATGTATTGAATGTCAATTGATATTATTTTAGTTTTACCAATTATCCAGTAGAAAAAAATAAATTGGTGGACATTATAAAGAGTTCTTTAAAAAACGAATGATGTTTGTAAACATTCAAACACATTTTTTTTATCCAAAAAAAAAAATATCTTCCCAATTTTTTGGTATATGCATTCTCGTCGAATGCAACCCTGGTAGGTCGATGAATAAACCATTTATGCTACTAACTTTTTTTAACGGATTAGATTGAGGATTTTAAGATCTTCAAACATGCGCAACGAAACACGCATTATTATGCAAAAAACCCCACTTCATCAATTTAACCGTTTAGATGGAGTTTAGCGATATCACACGAATAGAATGGTTATATATATATAAATTTATATGTATTTTCGTATACAATTATTAGTTTGAGAATATACTTTTTATATACATCTACAATAATGATTTAAAATTTAAATATTTAGTTACATATCTCATATTAGTTTAGATAGCTTGGATTATAGGGCGACCATAGTTTCTAAGTTTATTGCATTTCTAAACATTATTGTATTTTTTTATTTTTTGCTTGGATTTTAAGTATTTTGATATGTTCTGATCATTTTTTGGCAAATTGTTAAAGGATTTAGGTCCAAGATATAAATGGTAACATTGACCATATAATGTTCTCATTCTTGGTACCGGCTGCAGTTTTTCAATGGCTTGCCGCGTTTCTGTTTCTAGCTTTGGTTTTAGCCGTGTGTTTGTACCAACAATATAGTAAAACCAAATTGAAAAGTTGGAGAATATCCATAACATACCGCGTACGAAACATATACACTGACAATCGGCATATTTAACATTGTCTTGAAGATTCTTTTTTGGCTTCTTTTAGGGGATTAAAAGCAGTTTCAAATGCTGATCCCCTGTTCATAGTTCCCCTTTCCACATATAATAGTTCCAGGGCACTGAATTGATGTATTAATTGATGGATTAGCGAATCTTGATCATTTTTGTTACGTGAAGTTATGATGATCAGCCATACGTTTTAAGTGCTTGACTAGGGAGTATGAAATATTCTAGTGAAAAAACCTTATAAATAAATATGTCAAATCATTCATGTCGTGAATCAAACCCTAGACCTCTTGCATGGTAAGCAAACGCACTGGCCAATCGACAACGAGGTATTCTATTCTGTTAAAATATGTATCTTATGTCAAAATCAATATTGAAGGCGGGTCTCGTTTTATCAATGTATAGAAACATTAAGATTTTTTTTATGTTTTAGAAATCTGAATTCATGTGCCAGAAAGAAACAGAGGGGATATATAAACGTGTTCTTCCGCTTTGAATAATGTTTGTTGAGACAACAAATGAGATTCTACCGTTTTCTTTAGTCAGTTTCTTAGACATGTCGCATGTCGTATACTCGAGTATTCTGTGAGAATTCTTTTTCCTCGTCGTACTGTTTGTTTAATGTTTGCATAAAATACATTTGGCATTGAATGTTTTTATTTGTACATGAATATGGTTTTAAAATTGTTTTGTTTCGAGTATTTTTACGAATTTACGTATTGTATAGTAGCAGCTCAAAACGATAAAATAATAAACTCACTATCGATATTTTAAAAAATTCCCACTAACTTAATCGCTATTATTTTTTTTAAATTTTATACCTTTATATTTTTTAAACAATAGATACGATTCACTAAAACAGGAAATAATGTTAAGAGCGGGGTTTGAATCTTGAAATAATAATAATATTATAAACATAGCATACCTATAATATTTTCTTTTAATATAACTGTAAATATTAAGTAATAATGATTCAAAATATTTTAACAGAACTAGATGTATCTAAGACTGGAAATTTTAAAAAAATGTATCGTCTCAGAAAGCCTACGGAAGATGAACCAAGAGCAAAAAAAGTAGAACATACAAATCCCACCATACCAAGGATGTTATTGAATAAGCGTCGATTACTTAAAAATAGTATTATAATTTATCCCGATCAAAGTCTATTACAAATTAAACGACTGCAAGATCTGAAGGATGAACTAGAACACCCCTAAGAAGAAGGGCGAAGAGAATTTTAAAATAATATTCATTAACTCTATTCCAAGAATCGTACAAGATCTTCAAAAAAACTGATACGGAAAACATGTCAAATATATCACTAAAACGTCCAAGGTCTACAAACCAAGATAAATTATTTAAGATTGGGTCTACTTACCAACAAATGTGACATTTATCTATTCATAGAAACATGGTTAGACTCTAATATTAAATCAGAAGAACTCGGTTCCCAAAATTATAAAATTTATCGATATGATCGAACGTCAACAAGTTCTAAAACAAAAGGTGGTGGGGTATTGGTAGCTGTCAATAATAAGTATTCATCTCAATAATTTTATACTACAAACTCTATCTCTGAACAAACATGTGTCCAAGTTATTACTCAGATAAAATCATAACATATAGAGTATATTTTCCACCACTCGCAATATTGCATAAATATTATACGCATTGTGAAAATATTGAATCGTTACTTATAAAATACCCTGGCAACAAATTTATCATGATCGGTGACTATAACCTTCCAAAACTTTACTGGAAAGATAGTGAAAGTGGTTTTATTGTAAGTGACAGTGAAAATGATCGAGCACAATAAATGCTGGACATGGTTAACTTTTTCAGCTTTCATCAGCATAACTTTAAATATAATATTAATAATCGTTTACTAAATTTAGTACTTTCAAATTTTATTCACTGAAGTGTTGATAAGTGTATTGACCCATTAATACCAGTTGATAATTACCACCCACCTCTTCATTTAAATTTAAATTTATAAAACAACTATCCAAAAGAGGATGATGCTTCTTTCAATAATAAAAAGCGGACTTCATTTCAATCAATAATCATTTATCTAACACAAACTGGTCATTTAAAAATAACGATGATATGGACCTGCCTGTTTGTTTATTTTATAATGTGCTCGTTCAAGCTCTTAATTAATTTGTTCTCCGATGTTAGCCAAAATTAAATTGCATCCATTGTAATTTACTAAAAAGCTTAGAATTTTATTAAATTTTACAAAAATACATAAGATATTCAAACAAAGCCAAAGTATCGATGACTTTAATTAATTTTCCAAAACAAGAAAAGAATGTATAACACTCACTAGAATTTGTTATAAATCTTATAATTAAAACATTGAAAACTCAGCTTTACAATCAAATAATCTTTGGAATTATATTTAAAAAACAAGCAATGCACATTGCAAATTTCCCACGAATATGCATCTCAACGGTAAAATAGCGAGTTTGATAGAAGAGAGTGTAAACCTTTTTGTAAGTCTTTCTGAGGAAGTACATGATGAGCCTCTTCCAGACCACAAAGTTCCTACCTAAAATTTTGACAAAACTATTGCATTATCTAACTGTAAAGTAACTCTATTATCTTGCAAAAGGGGCCTTCTTTCGTTGGATATCAATAAATCAGCGGAACTTGATAAAAAACCTCCTACTTTTCCTTAACATAACGCCTCAGAACTGGCTGAACCTATTACTTTATGTTATTTTATAAATTATTGTCTCTGGGGCACTCTGTTTCTTCTAAGTGAAAATCCTGCTATGTCATGCCCATTTTCAAAAAGGGCGATGATACGGATATAAAAAAACTACTGTCCTATTTGAATTCAGTCTGTCATTCATAAATTGTTTGAGTCGTTTATCCTCGATCGAATTCAACTGCAAATCTTAGAAATAATCGATAGTAAACAGCATGGTTTCGTTAAAGGAACATCTATTGCCACAAATTTAATGCTTTATCAGAATTTTATTAGTGAAGCTCTCACCGGAAATCATCAGGTTGACAGTATGTACACTGACTTCAGCAAGGCATTTGATAAGGTTTCACATTAGGTAATGCTAGGAAAATGATTTAGTTTGGGATTTCGTGGAGCGTTTCTCGATTGGTTTCGTGTCTACCTGTCAGACAAATTGTTGTATTTTAAATTTTAAAAAATTATCTAATTGCTTCTTTGCAACCAGCGTTCTTCCACAAGGCAGTCATCTGGGTCCTATATAGTTTTTAATTTTTGTAAAATACAAAACATCATGTTTCCGAGACTATGAAGTTTTGCTGTTTGCTAATGATATAAAAATATATAGAGAGGTAACAAACATAGGTCATTGCGCAATCTTACTTAAATTATTTGAATGTATGGTGTGAAAGGAAAAATTTACTCCTCAATGTTGGCAAATGCAAAGTTTTGACTTTTTGCCGAAATAAGAACCTAAAAGTTTTCAACTACACCATGAAATAATGAAGGCGGCCTCCGTGGTGTAGTGGTCAAGACGCTTGACTCACGCACGGAAGGTTCCGGGTTCGATTCCCGGTGAGAACACAAAAATTAAAATGTGATTTTTCTCAAGCCTGGGTGCTCTGTGATGTAATTCACCACTGTAATTAGGCCTCCTGGCCTGTTGTGGTGCAAAAAAAAAAAAATAATAAAATAAAAAAAATAAAAAAATAAATAAAAAAAATGTAAATGTAAAAAAATGTAAAAATTCTATAAATTTGAAACGAATGACCGAAATAATCAAACTTGGTATTATATTCGATTGAAAATTGAACTTTATTAAACATATACAGATCATAACAAATAAAAGCATGAAAACTCTGGAATTTCTGTTGCGAACGATCAGAGATTATGACACGGTACTCTAGTACATAGCCAACTTGAATACAACTCGGTTATATGGTCACACATGCATATAAATAATATCGAAAGAGTTCAACATAAATTTTTACGTTTCGTTTTATTTAATTTTAAATTAGGTATTCAAGTTGAACATATTAAATACTCATAATTAAATAAATATTTTAATGTACAAACATTAGAAAATAGAAGAAAATTAAATAATTTCTAAATATTAAATAATAAACCAGATATGTTCATATTATAGGTTTTGTAAAGGGCAATTTTGCGGTATATGTCAATAAAACAAAAATATGTACCTTCCGCACAATCTACATCAACGAATTAAATAAATCGAAATCAGAACAATAGTTTTCTGTATGTTTTTATCGAACATCAACTAATGGAAAATCATTCAAATAAATATACAATACAATAACAATTATTATATAATTCAATTCAATACAATATCTTTCATTTGGTTGATGGCTTAAATAATGGAAACTCAATTAAATGCAATTATTCCTATATTACGACCATTCCATTTTTTTACGTTATCAATGTAAAAGGTTTTAAATAATTCTACATGGGGAAAATGTAAACGTCAAATTAGTATCACATTGGCATCATTACGGACAGCCGAAAAAATAAGATAAGCATTTTTTTTATTCTAAAAAAATGACGAAAATCCATTTAAAATCTTATTTTTCTCGAAAAATGTATACGGTGCTGGAACGATTATCATTAATATGTGAACAGACGTCTTTCCATGGAATAAAAAATATCGTTCTTAAAGATAACAATTGGTATATGAAGTCTATTTGGTATGTAGTGATTGTGCTTAGCATTGTGGGGCTTTACCAAGTAATGATCGCCTCTATACTAGCGCTAAAGGAGCAATCTATCAGCTTTACTTTGGAGACGGCGCACTTGGGCTGGAATACTACGTTTCCTGCCATCACTGTCTGCGAACACTACAACAGCGAGAAAGTTTGGGATATCGGACGAAGACTTTATGGAGACAGAGACAATCCTCGTATTACCGGTTATTTGGGGGATATCGCATTTTATGACGGAATATGTAACAACTGTTTTTTGTCCGATAATATCACTAGATATCCTAAAAATTTTACTAAAATCGTCGAACAATTTAGAGCCAAATGTGAAGATATTTTTATTGAGTGTTCATGGAATGGAGTAAATTTTGACTGTTGTTCGGAATTTTTGCCAGTCAATACGGAACTTGGTCGTTGTTATTCTCTCAATTCGAAACACACGCAAGAAGAAAAATATGTCGCTCCCAAATTTTCCAGCCAGAAGAAAGGGTTAGGAAGGGTACAAATTATTGCCATGGAGGACTATGTCGCCTTCATTCACCCCCCGGAAGATCTTCCCTTAATTAATGGTGAAATAGACATGAAAGCAACCATTTTACAGGGGACGTCAACATCATATACGTTTTCTATAGTCGAAGTTACAAATAATCCCGATGTCGAACATGTTTCTCCAAACTTGAGAATGTGTCGATTCCCATCAGAGAAACCCGAAGATCTAATTGCGTACTCAATTTACAGTTATTCTACTTGCTTCTTGCAGTGCCGTATCAACGCTCAATTGAGTCAATGCAATTGTACTCATCATCTGATGCCACCGACATACGCTGATCGTTTCTGTGATATATCAGGATTGAAGTGTCTCGCTGATTATTACAATTCTATTCCAGATGATAGTCTGAATGTGCCGGCATCGCGATGTGACTGTCAGCCCGCTTGCAATGAGCCAGATTATTTGTTAGTAGATCTCTACTCGCACGCTCTTCCGAACAACGTGAATAATAGAAGTGTCGCTAGTTTTTACTTGCGTAGTTTACCGACGTTGAGATATAACCGCCAAGTAATGAGAACTGGATTAGACCTTTTGGTTGCTATAGGCAATGCCTTTGGGCTTTTTTTCGGAGCGTCTGTGCTGAGTTTTGGTGAATTATTTTATTTTTTATTTATCAAGAAGTGGGATTAATCTCTTTTATGTTTATAAAAGGTTTTTTTTTCGAGTTTTCGAGAAAATTATTTATGAAAATCTTAATTGATCTTCAAAAAGATTTAGATTAACGATGAATTCAACTCGGTTCAACAGAACTTCGTTGAAAAAGATAAGAAAAGCTTTACATATTCACCGCACAATACGAAACGCTAAGAATACATTTATGAATTATATTATTATCAATTATTTATCAACATGTAAAAACCGTCTCTGAATAAAAATCTAACATATCGACATTTTCTTGACACCTTGTTGAAGTTCGGTTCAGTTTTGATAGATCTGCTGACTTTATTAATATTTAGACTAATCGATCTTGACTATTTCAAAAAAATATTTTTAAAATTCCTTTAATTAGAATTATGTTATTATTTTACTAGACGGTTTCATTTAAAATAAACGCTTTATATATATTTATTAGTTGAAATTTAAAAGCAATACAAAAAAATTTTTTTTTTAAAAAGGAAAATTAAATTTTCCCTGTTTTAGTATAGAATTTTATTTTATGAGCTTAGATTTTCAATAAAAACAATGATAGTGTTAAATGATGAATATTCTGTAAATTGATGTGGTGTATTTATGTGTGTGTGCCTACTAACATATATTATTATCTGTTATTCACTTTATGTAGTTAATTAAACAGTTCCGCAAAAACAAACCTTTTGTTTTTATAAACCTTATGTATCCATCTCGTCCCGTCGCAATGGATCTTCACAAGACGCAGTGACGTCAGGAGCTTGCATAGCACTAACCCCTACCTCTAAGAATAAGTACCCATCTCGTGTTGAATGAAATCCGAGAGATATAAAATTTATTATCATCTAAGTAAAAATACCGTTCTGAAGACGTTATAAACCTTAAAAGTTGTGGTAAATATTAAATAAACTATCGGATGTTTTTTTTAGCATATTTTAAGGTTTTTTTATCGTGTTCGAAATAATCATAAAACATATTTGAAAATGACATGCGATAAAAATGTCCTCAGCGAATAGCAGTTTCGTAGTGCATTCCTTCGCATTCGGTACATTTGATTAAAAACTGCATACTGAAATAGGTAAACTTACAAAAACTTTTTATTTTTAAACAAAAGGAATATTTTTTTAATGCTTCTTAGTGAATATTTAAACAATAAATTAAAATTGTCCATTTAATTGGTGGATTCGGAAGAAGTAGTGACGTCGTTCAAAGTAGTTCGTTTTTAAAAATATCATTTTTTTTTTTTTCATACATTTTCAAGAAACTTCAACGTACAATCAAATGCTTTGCTTCGCGCGCGTAAGAAAACATTTTTATATCCAGTTTCCTATAACACTAAAATTCCTTATTAGTAACCGTGGGAGTGTAAGCAATAATTTTATTATTGTTACAAAGCACAAATGTATTATTTATATTATGTACATATATGTTTATTAAATATTTATAATACGTAAGCTGTAATCTTCTTTTTTTAAATAATTAAACTTTTAGGTAACAAATAATAACCAGATAACATCAAATTTATAGTACCTATTAGAAAACTGCAAAATTGATGTAGTTAAGTCCATCAGAAATTTAGGAGTTGTTTTGGACTATAAACTGACATACAACGAGCATATAGATAATACAGTAAATAAATCACTGAAATTACTTGGCTTCATTAACAGAATATCCTCTGATTTTACTTATGTCCGTACAATCAAAACTCTTTATTGCTTAACTGTTCGCCCTCTTCTAGAATATGCCTCCTTGGTCTGGTCTCCATTCTATGTCAATCGCATAAATTACATTGAATCAGTCCAACATCGCTTGCTTCGGTAATAGCGTGAATGCTTGGACTAGAGAGAGATAAATATTCTTATGCTGAAATAGAGTCAATGTTAAATATTTCTAGTCTACAAAAACGTAGAACTAATATTGACTGCAAATATATGTTCGGCATACTAAATGGTATAATCGATGTTCCATCATTACTGGGACAAGTAAAATTCAATATTCCGACTCGTAGATTGAGAAACAATGAAGTACTGTTCATCGATCAGCATAGAACAAACTATAGTCTAAATTATCCAACCCGTCTTCGTCGTATTGTTAACTCAAGACAAGATCTGGACTATTTTGGTTTAAGTTTACAACAATTTAAACGAGCACTAAATAAATAGTCCAGATCTTTTCTCGATGTCCCTTATGTTTGTCAATGCTTCTTATCTTTTTTTAAATGTTTTATACTATTCTTTTATTGTTATATTTAAACCTTATAAATTGTATACATGGACAATGTCCGTTAATAAATAAATAAATAAATAATAAATAAATAAATTTATTATTAAAAAAAGTATGTGCCATGTAAAAAAAATGTACATTAGACAGAATTTATTAAACTAAACTGACATGACTTATGAATTTGAACCAGCGTATAATTTCATGAAGACATTAATGAATGAAGACACAAAGCATGTGTTGAATTTCGTAGGATTTAGTATAATTATTTAGAATACTAGTGTTACATTCCCGGGAATATAATGAACCTACGGGGCATACTTTATCATACATTTAAATATAACCGTCTTCTTTAAGAAATTTCCTACATTTCCATAGTAAGTCTTCTGTGAGTCTTAAATATTTTATGAAGTGGTTATTTCTTAATAAGATAATAATCAACTAAAATATACACTGACTCTTGCATTTAAACCAGTTTGTTTACATATTATGTGCATACAAAACATTAAAATAATATGTTTCTTCTTCTTCGCGTGCCACTTCTTCCAGAGGTTGACGAACATCGCTTAAAACTCCTCTCGATTCAAGGCCATTCTGATGAGCATTGCTACACCTAACCACTGCCGGAGATTACTAAGCTATGGTGTTCTTTTACGTCGCATACTCCATCTAACCTTCCACCGTTAGCTGTAGAAGGGCATTTTTCTAACCAGGGAATATTATTTGGCCAAAGTATGTAACTTTTGCTCATGAAATACGCAGCATTCTCCTGTTTATCTACATTTCAAATATATCAATTTGATAGATCATGGAGATTTTGAGGGTCCTTCCTTTTAATCTTTACAGCCTTTATAAGTAAGGTTGACGTTGATGCCGTGTAGATTCGATTATTCATTCGCCCTTTTTACAAAAGTGCTGTTATCTCAGTTTCAATTGTCTATGGCTGGGTGATTTCTATATAACTGCGTTTCATAGGAAAAAAAAACACACGAATAGCAGTAACAAAATAAAAACATTTTAGATAAGTTTAGCATATGATCATTTGAGTCGACTCTGTACTTTACTCAGGCTTTTAGTAAATAAAAGTGAACGTCATGAAAACGATTTTCATATTTTTTTCTCTTTTATTGATGTATTTGGTTTATTAATAGCCAACCGGTATTTTCATGTCAGGCGAATATAGTTGGCAAATAATATAACTATATTGAATGTAAATACTAACACAAAGCACGTACACGAGTAAATGGAAGAGCTACTTCTATATTTAATAATATTTCTTTACAATATTACTCCCTCTCACGTCTGTTCAATGTACTTTATAGTTCTAGTGCTCTTATATACCTGCGTGAAAAATTTCCATGCTTATCAGTTCATGGTTTACCTCTTCATTCTAATTCTCAAAGAACTCTCTTAATACCCAAACACAATTTCTCTTTCTTCTCTAACTCATACAGTGTCCATGCACGACTGTGGAATCATCTCCTACCACATCATATCAAAGATATTACAACAGTATCTCTGTTTAAATCACGTCTGAAGAAACATTTTATTTCACTTCCTTAATCTCTCCTTCTTTCCTCTTTCCTTTTTTTTTCCTTTTCTCCATTGAGTAATAGTATTGATTTAAGGTTATTCATATACAAATACAGTTATTTTTATTTTCTATTGAATATGCTTTGTAACTTGAATTATAAAAAGTAAACTTTTATTTTATTTGTTTGTTGGAAGAAATTGTCCTTTGGCAAGAAACCCGTCAATGTATAGATAACAATATGTACAAAAAGTTAAATAATTAAAAAAAAACTTTACTTTGTTTTTAAAGCCTGTGGAAGTGTAATTTTTCCCGAAGATAAAACAAAAATATAAATTAAATAACCCTTTTTAAAAAATATGAATTAAATAACCCTATTGGACTAGTTTTAAGCTGTTTAAGCATTTTTTCAGTCAACTCATAGAATATTTTCAAACAAAATAATACGATTAAAAATTCATTCAAGTTAATCAATATTTTTAAAGACTTTAAAATTATTTTCTTTTGACATTTTAAATTTATTGACAAATATACCGACCGTTGAAATAAAAACGTGTTATTATAAATAATTCAAACCGATCAAAAATTTATTATGACGACCTTTCACGATCGTTTAATATAATGCATTAAATAAAATTATTTTAAATTTAATAATAAAATAAATAACCAATCTGAAGGCATTCAAGAGAACTCTAACAAGTCCATTAATTGTTAAAAATTTTGTTCATTATTTAGAAAATTTAATTTTTTAATGTAAACCTTTTTTAATTTATATTATTTTACTGTTAATAAGGTATGTCAATGATATCTTTTATTTTATTTTATTAGGTAAACAAACAGTATGTACACAAATATTGCCAATTTCTTTGTATATTAATGTAAGACACTCATGCACACACCAAAAATTTTGTTTAAACGTAATGCCATAATTTAAATTATGTTCAATATAATAAATGTAAAAGAAACGAAATGAAAACATATGCATATAATAATAAAGTTGAATATCTGCTTTTCTCAAAATTTTAATTTTTGACCTTAATTTACATACATTGTCAAAAAAAATATCAGCTTCGGTAAATATATTGGTCGCATTTTCTATTTATTGTAGATTGTTTAAAATAGTTTGTTGACGCGTTTTCTGTGTAAAACAGAAGATTTTGTGTTTTCGGTCTAGATGGCACACGAAATGAAAGTCTTTCAAGTAGGTTAGGAGAATCAATTTTATTATTTATTAATTTGTATATTTATTTCTATTCCGTATATGGATAGGTTCAGATGGCCAATTAAATTCATTTTTTAATTTATTAAACTCGTTTTATCAGGAAATACAATTTACTTTAGAAATTGAATTGAAATTACAACTGAACTCTTTAGATTTAGCTAAAATTAGTACAAAAAATAAAACTAATTTAAAATATTAAGAATACCGACATTGTACATGCGGTCATTTACAAATCTTCTAATCACCCATTATCTTATAAAAAATTTTATTTCCACTCAATGTTACATTGTCATATTTCAACACCACCAAATATATTTTTTTTACTAAGAATAAAATTGGCTAAATAATAATGGCTATAAACCAGATTTAATTGAAAATATTTTTGCCAAAAAACTAAAAATAATGTATAAAAATAAACATATATGTTGTTCTAAAATTCTTTTTATAATAGGAATAATTGGCTTCGAATCTTTTACATTAACTCATTTAGTAATAATATCGCTCATATTTATCATAAAAAACATTAGGCCACTATTTTATACTAGTAATAACAAAGGTAAAATGTTTTTAAATGGTAAAGGTAAGGATAACAAATTAGAAAAATATGAAAATGTGTTACCGTCATTATATTGGAAAAACTTCACGTAAATTTAAAATTAGAATAAAAAAAACACATAAGATTTCTACACAATAATAGCTTCTCAGAATTATCTGATTTCTGAAAACCGTAATTTGAATCAAGAAACGTATTTTTTACATATTTATAATAATGGTCTTTGTTAAGGTTTAGACACTAGAACGATTTAAAATATTATTTTTTTTAATGCAAAGTTGGGATACAGATAAGACGATATTTTTTGTATTTATGTTTGTACCCGCTTAAAAATCGAGACAACAAAACTTGGCTTCCAGAAACTCAAAAAATTTTACACAGTTGTGAGTGGTTGAAAAATTATAAAAGTGGACCAGCAATAGAATGGGCACATTGCTGAAGAAAAGTTGAAGGTAGGTTATCAGGACCAGCAGATTTGTTGACATCCAAAGAAAGTCATTTGGTTATACAAGAATATTAAGTTGTTTGGCATCTAAATAAGTTTGTAGTTTAACGAAATCTGTATGAAGGTGAGTCAATGTCAAGAATTCATTGGTTGTAGACGGCTTTGAAAAATTCAGCAAATAGATTGTGGTTCATTATTATTAGCGATTTTGGTATCCAACTGTAGTTATGGTAATTTATAAGTGCTAACCAGTTTCCATATTCTTTTCGATTCTAGCGCGGTATTTCATCTGAGATTTTTAATTTCTTTCTAGCGTTTCCAAATTTAATTTAGTCAACAGTTGTCGCAGGTCAGTTTTGACTGCAATGTATCAGACGGTGGTTCTCCCGCCCAATTCTGTCTAAAATTAGCGCGTAATTCCGATTTGACCGTTGTATTCTAGTTGGAAACTTTTGGTTAGCTCACCTCTCTTCTTCAACCCCGACGCTCAATGGTTTTACTGGGTACGTGCCGAATTACGCAAAGTAACTGAGTCCTGAACATTGCTTGATCTCTCTGAACGTGCCCGCGAGAGCGATTTCGCTTGGAAACAGGAGAAAGTTGCCTAAGCTAGAAGTGTTATTGAATTATTATCAAACAGTATATATTACAACATCACCGCATTAGCTTGTATTGTCATGTATGTGTTTATACAACAGACGCCCTTTAAAATATCGACAAAATTTATATAAGAAAGAAAAACAGCCGCAATACCGCATTACTTAAATTACTATAAATTATAATATAGTAATTTAGGTTACACGAAAACCTCGTTTGAGCACTCTGTTGGGACCTCCTTGCGTAGTCGCCCGACCAGAAATTTGTCAAAACTTCCAATAGTATAAATTTGACGGATATCAAGAAACTTTAATAATTCAAAAAATGGCTCAGACAGGTTGTCGGGGAGCCCTGAAACACAACTCTAAGAATTAGCTTTTGCGTCTTGATTAGGAGGGGGTTCATGAAAAATGTCAAGCAACCTCCCCAAATACTTATGCCATAGGCATTTTTGTTTTTTGCCACTGTTTTGAGAAATTCTTATTTTGTGTACATTTTGTTCGTTTGCACGAGTTTCGCATTTTGTTTTTGTTAAAGGTTTTAGCCGTCGAATCAATAAATAAGGGAGTTGCGTTTGAAAAATGACTTATAAAATATAATATATCAAACATGTATTTACAACTCGATGCGTGCGATTAATAAGTTATCAAAATTAATAATTTTGCATTTTGATGGTGACAAATGATTTAGGATATGTGCAGCAAATTGTTTAATAATGCATTGAATCAAAAACAGACTTGTGCTGCCCTCCATCTTTAGACGTTCATCGTTAACCATCCACTAATTGCTTGTATTTAAAGAATGTATTTTTTTAATATTACGTTTATCTTTGTATTTCTGCAAAGCCAAATTAAAAGAACTTTAATCAATTATTATTGATTTAAAAATAAACGTAGAATCAAAACAATATAAATATCGCTTTTAAAAATAAAAAAGTCTAATATTTTATATTTCACATCCATGCATTTTTAATTTTTAAAAAGTTATTCTATTTTATTCATTGTATTTAATTATTTTAATTTATTAAATTTGCATAAAACAATTTCAAAAACCGAAAGCTAGAAAATCTTTTTTATTTACATCTCAGAAATTTAACTTTAAAAAAACACTTGCATTTTTTTAAATACTAGTATTGTTTGTTGTTAAATACTGTGGAATTGTACATTAATATTACCAAAAGTAGTAAGCATTACAATATCAACATGTACAGAAAACACTTTACACTTTAACTCATAATTGTATTTACCGGAAAATGCAATTTCTTGTAACTTGTAACTCTTTTCTGTGTCCGAGCAGTTGAAGAAAACAGTTATGAAATCGATTGGAGATAAGTCCGCCCCATGCGCAGTATTTGCGAATTCGCTTACCATGCTTGATGTCCCGGATTCGACTGCTGAAAGGGTC
Organism: Micrasema longulum; assembly: GCF_059751315.1. NCBI lineage: Eukaryota > Metazoa > Arthropoda > Insecta > Trichoptera > Brachycentridae > Micrasema > Micrasema longulum. The sequence continues at coordinate 23,435 of NW_028279796.1, forward strand.
GACAGGAAATGTTTTTTCTAATGTGGTTTAACACTGCAATATTTCCTGACCCTGGACTGGCACCTGATGCGTAAGACTGATCACTTCCGTGCAACAAAAATTTTCCTGATACGCTGTAATTGGAGAACCCATAAGCGATGTCTTATGCACTACTTGGTGGTATACGGAAATGATGAATAGTTTTTTAAAGCAGAACTTTCCTTATAATAATAATAATTATATTAAATTTTAAGATCAAGGGTATATTACACGTGCTGCAAACTTGCTAATGACGTTTTATGATGATGTTGAAGAATACGAATAAATTAAAACACTCTTGATAATTGTGTAATATAATATAAAAATTTAATGTACTATAAAAATTCAAATGTGTGAACAAATATTTAAATAAGGGTAAATAAATTACGAATTGTTTGAATTTTCACAATATCATTTAATGATATCTAATTCGTTGAACTCCCAATTTTTTTTTTTTTGCTGAAATCAGAATGTATTTTTTATTAATGAACAAAAACATAATGGAAATGCTAGAACTTTAATTTTAAATAATGATTATCATAAAATTCAACATAAAAATACAAAAATTTGTTTATTAAGATGTTTAATTTTTTGGAATTATATTTTAGATGTTTATACATGGAAAAATCAGAATGAAGTGTGTTTCATGTGATTCTTTAATTTAGATTTAAATAATTGTATATTTTCAATATTTTTTTTTTCTAAAGGTGATTGATAATGTGGTATAATATATACTTTTCTCTTTAAAAACTTGTATTGTAGACTTTTTTTTCTATTTTATTCCATATTTGCAAAAAATAAATAAATAACAAATGGATACACTTCTTATACATTCTTATATGGATAAATTAGATGGATATGAACCGACTGAAAAGTAAAGGATTGAACAATGATTATTTAAGTTATTGGAATGGGTGCAGTAAATCACCTTACACACATATAATGATAAGTTAAAACATTTCCATTTAAATTAGCTCATCCAACCGGCGCGGCGTAAACTATCAGACATACTTTACCTAAATAAAATAAAACATTCATCCGTAGACGCATCAATCTTAACTATACAAACTATTTTTTCTGCACCAAAAATCGCCGTCGGAATTGGAAAAATAAGATTGAGGGTGACAGACGAATTGACTATAATACTAAGGTTGCTCTGACGGCGACAAGACCATTAAAAGCAATAAGTGAAAATTCAAAAAATAAAAGTACGTGAATCTTCTGTTAACAAAGATTTTTTTGAAAAAAAAAATATCGTTCATTACAGCTAAAAAAATCGTTTTTGCAATGTGCGGATTTGAAAAGAGCCCACAAGACCTTTAAAACAAATCTGGGTAAGTGGGTGGAGCTTTCAATACACCAAATAGAAGAACACAAAATCACCAACCATTTTTTTTTGCCAATCTTAAAATCAAATATCGGTTACCACTCACCCCTACCAAGAATTCAACGAACGTTTAATAATTTATTCTAAGTGGATGGAGGGTTGGATATATTTGAGGAATCTAGACAGTCATTAAAAATAATTTGTTAGCGGTCATAATGGGTTAATTTGTGTTTGTTGGCAACTTGATTACGTTGTTATACTATCTATAAATACTTTGTCTTCTGTATTGGGAACTTTGTGCTTGTTTTCCAGATGCAGGAAAAAAAAATGTTCATCGGGTTTAATTTTTAAACTATTCATATCGAACATTTCCAATTGCATGGATCTATGTATTGCCATTGATATAACCTTTTATCGGGGTTAACGCTGAAAATTCTCGTGGCCTAAATTTTTTTTGTCAAAAGATGTTTTTCTTTAAAGTAATTTATATTAATGATACAGCGTGCAGAACCAGTATTATTTTAAGTTACTTGGATATCTATGCCATAAAATGGCCGATGTTTTAATGTTATTGTCGCTGAGGTTTACTTGAGACTTTGTATTTCAGTGTCGGACTTCACATCACAACTGTCCCAGATGTACGAGCAGCAAGCTGGTGAGCTGCAGATGCTGGTGGCCACCTATAGGAAACGAAACGGAGAACTGAGGAAAGAAAGGTGAACTTGTTATTCTAACTTACAATAAGGGTTATTTCAATAATCGGGTCGTGAAAGTTAAGCGTTTTTCAAGGTGGAAAGACGGATTTCTTTTAAGAAACATGGTGGTAAAATCGTCAATGGTATAATATAAACTTTGTTATTAATGTAAAAAATTCAGCTAGGAGTGCTCTCTCGAAACTACAAATGAGTTCTTTTAGTATAAAAAAAATATGTTTTTATTTTTTACTGGGCTTTAAGCATCGATTGGCTTGTCACTTTACATACCGTCATGGTCATGAGCGTCTCTGGTAAGATTTGAATTTCGCGCTCTCCAAGACTTATTTTCTAGGACGATCAAATGAAAAGAAGGGTGTGGGTCTGCAAAGTGCATCCCCAAGCTACGACGCTGATAACAATCCATCTATTGCATGCGTTGAAACATCTACATTTTTTAGTTCTCTTATTTGATATTTTTTCGTAAGTAATAGGGCTTAAACCATTACAAAAAAATATTTCATACTCTCTGGACTAGCATCAGTAGGCCAATTACAAACCCTATCTTCATCGCTACGTATCGAGACAGCAAAATTAACTGTGCTGCTATTTCGTAAATCTCGGTATTACGAAGCCGTCTCTGCTGACATGTCTATAATATGCTTTCAAGAAGATATAGGCTATCGATGAAAAAAAATTGTCATATTTATTTTCTGTTTTGGCAACATTTCTTCTGAAGTGTTGCCATTTTATTTTAGAACGCATGTGCATTATGTCATCTCAAATGTCAAACATTGAACTAACGTATGCGCTGTAACTATCTCGAATTTTCAAATACTAACCGCTAAATGGCAGTCACTGCTGTCAAATTTAAATTTAATAAATTTTTTAATATTTCAATATATTTAAAAATAGGAAAAATATGCAAAATAAGAAATCTTTACTTACGGAACTTAAGATATTTGCAAAAAAAATAAGAAGTATTTTAATTAGTTGAAAGTGTTGGGCATTTTGATTTAAAGTCTTTTGTTTCATAATCAAAAGACTTCAAATGAGCGTATCGGTAAAAAAAGAGAAAATTTTTTAATTCCTTATTTTCTTTGAATTTTTTTTTTAAATTTATTTTATTTGTGATTTTTACATCTATTACATAAAAAATAAGAAGTTTTTTGTAAAATTTGTTCTACAATCCAGCCATGTCTAGAGACATTTGCTGATAAAACTAACTGGCATTAAAAGAAGTATAAACATTTAAGAAATGATTTTACGCATTGCCTAGTAGGTAATCAGTTAGATGAATCTCACCCACATCAATAAAGGTTACAATCTTAAATTTCACACAAATCAACATTGAAAACACCCACGTTTTAAAGGTTTTGTGGCCTCTTTTCACATCCACATGTTGCAAAAACCTTTTTTTTAGCTTTAATGAACTGTTGGCATTAAATTAAGAAAGGTCTTTTGCGATGGTTCGGTCATGTGGAGCGAATGAATGATGAAAGAACGGCTAAAAAGATTTATGATGCGAATGTGTCCGGTTGTAGAAGTCGAGGAAGGCCGAGAAAGACATGGCATGATCAAGTACAACAAATTCTTGAAAGTGGTCATGTGAAAAGTCGGAATAATCGACGTGCGTGCATGAGAAGATGTATGAATGTGAAGGAAGCAAAGGAAGTGTGCCAGGACAGAGTGTTGTGGCGTTCTATCCTCTCTGCCTACCCCTCCGGGGAAATGGCGTGATGGTTAGTTAGTTAGTTAGTTAATGAACTGTTAAGTAATTTACTGTTTCAAAAAAACATTTTCTTACTTTCTTAGGTTCGCATTTTTTAAAATTTTTAATTTACTGCTCTTAATGCCCCTCCGCGCTGTCAGAGCAACCTCAGTATAAATAGTCAATTTGTTTGTCACCCTCAATCTAATTTTCCCAATTCTGACGGGGACGGGGTATGTTAGTTCATTAGTGTAAAGTGGCCACTTAAATCAACCAATGTCATGTTATAAGCCCTATTGGCATAAGCCTAGACTTCAATATCCCGTTCTAGAAAATATTTTCCCTCATTGTTGCACTAAATTTCACCAACCTATCGAACACATATTTTACCTCTATCCAATTGAGAATCGAACCTGAGAACTCATGCATGGTCGGTAAACGCGATAATCATTGACCTATGTACACCCGATTACTTTTTGAGATTTATCTAAGAGGCCATAAATTCAAAGCACTCATCCAGTGTTTCATTTAACAAACTTAACTGTATTTGTTTAATATCTTGTATTCCAGTATATACACAAACATCACATAAGACAACATATAGAAAATCTCCATTAAGAATGAGCTCCTCTTTATTACGATTTCCTTTTAATATTAAAAAAACTGAGCCCATTTTGGGGGTGCTTCTGTGACGTTAGAGCAAATATGTATAATATTATGTATTTATGTGTAGCTGGAAACTGGTTTAGGTAAGACAGTCCCACTAAATAAGATTCCACTCACATCCCACATCTTTTCACGTCGAGTTCTTCCGTGTATATCCATCCAATATACCTTAATATATTATTTATGTTCGTACTTCATTCAATGTGTTTGTTTGAAAGGTTTTCTGCTTCTTGAATCTATTCGATTCCTGGCACGTCCCGGAGATTAACTGCTTGTATCAATACCCCATATAAATGTAATGTATTATTTACTCGAAAGGGAATCGAGGTTCGTGTTTTTATCAACTTTTTGTACTGCGTAATTAAAGATACCCGTCAGCACTTGGTGAAGAACGGTTGAGTGTGAGAATACATTAAAATATAATTTATTATCTTATATGTAATCGTAGAAGTAATGCAGTATAAGAAGTTTAGAAGTATTTATATATTTAACACTTTACATATATAAAAGGGCGGGCATATTACCTTAAGGCAATTTTTTCCTCCCTACCCTAACCGTATAGTTTAAGAAAATAAGTAGTAGGTATATGGATATGTTCAATACAAAATCTTATAAACATGCCCAAAATCTACACTATACTTTGATGAAAGAAGAATGGAAAGAAGGAGAAAAGAAAAATCTCAAGTATTCAGATAGTGACATTTAAATCTTGATTGAAATGTAAATAAAGAAAGGAGGGCGTCTCTGACATAAGTGGATCGATTATTCTACTGTCTAGCAGCTACTAATGTGAAAGAAGAAACCAAAATATTAAAGAGGTAAATAAGTATTCTTACTTAAAAGGATCTCTCGTTACTAGAACGAAAAGATAGCTCATGGGATAAAGGTTGGAAGAGTTCTCTTAGATAAACAGGAGAAGTGGGATTCTTTAAAATATTGTGAAGAAGTGATAGAATGAAAATGTTTCTTCGATGTCTGATACTGAGCCAGTGTGGTTGCGTGCGGTATTTCGTTATGTGGTCAAATTTGCGAAGATGATAAATGTAACGTTTTTAGATATTCTGCAATCGTTCGAACATATCAAGTAGTTCAGAATTATCATCTGACTTAACATAAATCTGCATAATCAAGGAATGGAAGAAGTAAGCTCTGGACTAATGTTTACTCAACAGTGATGGGCAAAAAATTCTGCAATCTTTTGAGTGAGAAGTACCCACCAGGTTTTATTTTTTTTCAATCATGTATTTTCACCTTCTTTTCGGTTTTGTTTTGATAACCAAAAAATTACGATGATGACGGTATTACTATTTTTTCCATTTGATGCTGGATAGATTTTAACCATGTCAATGGTTTAAAGTACGCATATTTTGAATTACCTGAAAATTTAAATATTCTCGCTTTATTAGACAAACTGCACGTATTATGTTATCATGCCATAATTGCATGCAATGTTTATTAAAAGCGCACCGGCGGGCATGACCCGGAATGTCAAAGTGGCGTGACACTAGCTTCTAGCCATTTTAAATGTACTAGTTTTTAAACGCGAAAATTATAAATCAAAACTTGTTTGTTTTTTTTTATTATTAGAATCGTCTATCTGATCGAAATTCGATTTGTGAATAAACCCTATTATTACATAAGTACAAAATTAAATCTTAATACTATGGCTCTATTTCAAATATGTGTTTTCTTCTGCCTTATTCTCTCCACTGCTGGATTAAAGCCTTTTCCAAACGTCTCTATTCCTTCCTACCACCCGCTTTCATCATCCATGTTTTACGGGCAATAGTGGCGATGTCATTGACCCATCTTTTCTGTGGCCTTCCAACATTTTTTTTGTTTGTCAAATAAAAAGTGTAATTTATTTATACTATCCTAATACTTAAAAAGTCAAGGCGTTTGCCATGCAGAAGGTCTCGGGTTTGATTCTCGCCATGGTGGACAAATTGTCGGGTTTCTGGGACAATTTGGTAACTACACATTTTCGAAAAACGAGATAGCGTCACCGCATATCCTCACAATTTATGAAATTCGAAACACAAATATAACAATTTTCGAGTATATGTACGTACTATTATTGCATTTAATTTTAATCAAATATAGGTATAATAATAAAAAATCAAACTTTCGATTGTGTTCATTAAATCTGTGTACGAGTATATATTTAAGTCAAGCAACAGCAAAGCATTACCGAGTTCAGCTCGTAATAAATAAAAAAATAAAACATATTTTATTTGTTACTTATATGGTATGGTGGTGAAAGTGGTTGGCGCATTTTTCTACTAAGATTTTAGTCCCAGGATCGATGTCTGGCAAGGTCGACATAGATTATTTGATATAATATATTTCTTTGTCCTGGACTGGCAACGCAAGTACAAAGCTGACCACTTTACATTCATTTGACAGATTATCGGGATGCAAACGCAATGTCATATGCACAATTAGTTGTGAATAAAAGTACGATATAATATTAACCGAAAAAGTATACTTTATTTTTTAATATCATGACAGCAGGCATGGGAAGTGTGGAAAACGCGTGCGAAAAAAGGTTTCCAGAATAGAAGTAGGCATTACTAAAATATGGTTTTAAGCTAACGGAAAGGTCTTCGGGCAAACACTTTAGGCATTTCTCTAAATCATAATATACATACTATTTAATGAAGGTACATCTGTTACATTTCTTTTGAAACTTTTCCAAAGTTTTGCGAGTTTATAAAAAACGGAGTATTTTGACGAGGAATGCAAACAATTCTCTCGTTCGTGATAACCCGTGCTTTGATACACCAAAAACGTTATCTGGCAAATAAATCTGTGCAATGGATATAGGAATTTTTGGGAAGGGAAAAAACATTGAAAGTTTTCACGCTCTCCAAAAAAAGAAATTTTCATTCCTATTAAGAAAAAGAGACATTATTATTTTAGATTTAAGACAAAACTAATGTTATCGTTTTGAAGCTGGCAAATAATGTCAGCATTGGCATCGGTATACTAAATGTTTGCGTAACATAGAGGTTATAAAAGTAGATATTGGATCAAACTTGCTTTAGATTCCTACAAAATAAAAACAAATTATATTATTCCATGTTGAATGATGCAATAATTGGATCAAGGATTTTTTTACACAAACTATGTAAACATTTTGTAAATTTCAATGAATAACACTGATTGACAAAATGATACATTTTGAACGTTACAATGATTACTGCTTAAACCAGCAAATGCCGGAACATAAGGCCTGTATGTATATGCCTAAATTTCCATATTCCATTCCCTTAAATGTTCTTCATCTCTGTTGTAGTATGTTAATATTTTTATTCGATTTTAGTTTTCGCAAGCGTGTATGCATTATATTTTTCCTTGTTTTATGGATTATATCTTAAGAAAATCCCTCAATACATGCTAAACAGCAGATACGTGAGGCCCAACTTTTATCAAGATCTTAAACTATAGACCAGAAGTTCAATTCATTTTTTATGGGATTATATTTATTTTTTAAAACCTTAGTCACTTCACCTCCCACGTACCAAACATTGACAGGACTATTTACAAGATTGCATGTCATTGTCAATTAAAACCATAGTATATTGTGCACAGTTGGTTCACAAATTCGATAGGTATGTGGTAATTGTAATAATAGAGAACTGATGTTCAATTTTCTACAAGTAAAAAAATAACAAAATACGCGTCATTCTGAAGCACGCTTAAAACAAATAATCTACAAAAAATCTATTGCTCACGGTCGGAAATCTTTAAGTCGTCTAATTATTGCCTCAAATCAGATTTACAAAGATTTATACGATATTAGATAATAACAAATGCATTAAATTATTTTTAAAAAACGGGTACATTAATTTTAAATTTTAAAAATAGAATACGAAAGGCGACATATGATAATTAAATTATACCTATATGATATGCGAGATATGAAAATTAAATTAAAATTACAAAAAAACAAAGACTGATAAACAATCGGATTCAGCAGGCAAAATTACATAAGAATCAGCAACAATAGTTCTTGTAACATCACTGTAAATCACTGTCGATCATTGTAAATTAAAATTAAGAAACCCATTTATCATCTTTCCAGATTTGAAATTATTTTTGGTATATAAATAGATAAATGACGCCTCTCCGCCTATGGCTACCGAGCGAAAACCTGATGTAACGATAATTACTTACAAGGATACTAAAACATTGACGAAGTAAGATTTTTTTACTATCTATTCTTTCCCATCGTCTCCATATAAAAAATCCCCCCAGAAAACTCACTTAATTGATACCAACAGAAGATTTCATTAGAACTTCTAGTTTTTGCCACGATTTAGACTTATTTCTTAGGAGAGACGAACAGCGGTGATCGTCATGATTTATTACTTCCATTGTTTAATGAACAAAATACTGAATAATATAATTAAGAATAGTCCAGAAGAAGCGTAGAATTATATTTTAATACATCGGACTGTATCCAAAAGACACCTTACTTTGTCCCACTTTCGCCGCGCGCATGCGTGAAGTCGCCGCTTTATGTTGCCAGATCGCGAAAAATATAATCATAACACAAATGTAAGATAATTATATTGATAAAAAATTTCTGTAAAATTTTATTGTTCACGTGGAAACGTTGATTGACATAACAGAGTGGATAAGTAAAAGGTCATTTAATGAGAGTAATTAAATGAATGAACTTTGAACTAAAAAAACATTTTTTTTTTTTTTTACATGAAACGGATATGTTTAAGTCATGTAAAATGATATTTGATGTTTTTAAGATAGTGTCGGTCAAATGTCCACTACGGCTTTGTTTATCCGAGATGTCCAATTTACATTAGTTCTTTCATTAGATTAGCAAAGTAGCGTAAAAAATTTACTACCCTGGCAACACTAACTAAATGTCCATTTTGTTTTATTTTACAATCTGATAGATGAAAAAATAATTAAATTTTTAAGTGATGCATTTGCTACTAACACATTTCTTTAAGATCTTAGCAGTATTTCTTCATTTTAAAACGACACAATACGACATAGTTAAATTCAAATCGGGAGTTGCGTACTGAGCAACGTCTACAAATAAACTAATGGGTCAAAACGTAAAACTTCTCCTTGAAGAGTAGTTTAGTTGCCTTCTGTTTGATGTTTGGTTTCTGGGCTATTCTTAATTCTATGTACTAAATGTATTTCATCAAATTTCAACGGATAATAAACAATGCTTTGCCTGTGTCAAAACCTTTGTAGACGTGTAATAGATTCTATAATATAGGAATTATATTGAGATCGACAAATCATTATATCATCATCACCATTCTCCTTTCCGCACTCAATGGTGCATAGGTCACTGAACCAAATGCAACGTATTTTGTTCATCTGTTTCATAAAGATAAGGTGAGCAGTCCTTCATTTTATGTCCCAGTCCACGAACAGTGAAATGTTGTGGTTTAAACAAACATAAGAATAATGATTTCACGTCGACTCTGACATAAATCGAATCCTGGATCACAGGAATGGCAGGTGAATGTCGCCAACATCTACAAAAAGAGAACTTTTAAACTTGTTTCACTTGTTAACTTTACATTATTTCCACTCGATTTCTTTATTCAGGGTTTTAATAATGCAATAAAGAAAGTTAACAAATAACAACAGAGATGAAAAACATTTTAGAGAAGGTAGTATAGAAGTCTAGGCATCTACAGGGCTTATGACCTGTCTTTGGCTGGTTTAAGTCGCCACTTTACACACTTTGTAACATTCACCATTTTGCCCGTACTAGAACATCTCTATTCCTTCAATTCTTTCATTTGCTGATGTTTGTAAAGCTAAATAGCGAAAACCTTTATTTATGCGGGTGAGATTCGTGTAATTAAATTATTTCACCTACATACTAGACAACGCCTGAAAATCTTATTTTTTCAATTTCTATACTTTTTCATGGACCAGGTGGATCACAATATTTAGAGTTTGTCCAAATTTTTGTAGACAAGGGCTGGATTTAACTCCCTGTGGAGCTGTTAATATTTACATATTACATATTAAAATGTTAATATTAACCGCTCCCCAGGCAGTTAAATCCAGTCCTTGTCTACAGAAATTTGGACAAACTCAAAATATTGTCAATAGAGATAGGGTTAGTTTAAAGGATCATTTTACCTGAGGCTTACTTTTCTAAAACTTCTCATGAACGTGGATAAATTCACAAATGTTAAACACGTAAAAGCCAATTGAATGCATATTTCAAATAACCTCCTGAAAAGTTTCCCTAAAATGTTTTAAAAACAATTTTGGTCACATTCTAACATAACAATAATTGTGTTAATTTTGTACATATTATATTGGTAATAAATTTATACGTACAAAGTATTTTATTTCAATATTTTTCAAACGGACATACATAATATATATTTGTTTGGATAAAATTAATTTCGTCTAATGGAAATCCTATGTTTATCTTGCAAGGCAAACGCAATTATAAAAACCAAATTAGGGAATAAAATGCCGAACACTTCTCTAGTGGAACGGAAGGCCTGTTGACTACTACCAACAGGCCAGCTTCTCCTGAAGAGTTTTAAGTGGTTTCCTCTCCACGTGAGCAAATGCTGAGAAGTTCCTGATTAGCCTACATTAATATATCCCTCCTGATGCCAATAGTTTAGATAAATTTTAAGATATTTAATTGCAGAAAAATCCACTTTTTGAAAAATCAACCTTGTATATTATAAGCAAGGTAAATAATAAAGCAACTCCCATATAAAAAAATATTTAAAAAACGCAATTATAAAGTACTAGCTTTTACCCGCGGCCTCGCTCACGTGGTATTAGGGAAACATTATTTGGGTAGTTAATTAATAGGGTATTTTCATAAACTGGGGATATGATTTTTAATGTATTCAGTATTTAAAGAATATTTTTACGATTCGAACCATATAACTATCAAAATCTGAAACGAATGTTTTCATTTATAATTTCCTATTTAAAGTTTGATAGAAATAAAACGGCCCGTAACTGGCCAAAAGGGTTGATGACGTCACGCGTGACTTATATATCCTACGTTCACTCAAATCCTATACTGAGATACTCCGACGCGGGCGGATTGTGGCTTTTTATTTGTTTTTTCTAGTTAAATTTCGTCTTTTCCTTTGTTTTTTTTTTGTTTTCATTTATAAACATCCATAGCATTATGACTAAAATTGATTTTTTACAAGTAAAGTCCGATAACTTGCCCAAAATAGATATAATCACGATGGGTATTTTTTCTCATCCAATACAAACTTTTTAAGTTCGAGTATAGAAATGTAAAGGCCGTAAGGTAAGCAAATATATAATGTTTGCTTCCAGAATGTATTCATTCAAATAGTTGTATTATTTGCATGTACTATAAATATATTGTTTAGCGTACATTTAATGCAAAAGGGAAGTAACGTGACTTTGACACAACATAATCCATAAAATACCATTGCTTGTAAACATCTCTGTTGCTCGAGTGTGTGTTAATGCCTTTTTTTATTAAATGTGATTTACTTAATATATCAGCTAGGGTAAATTACGGAGACAGTGCCATAGATTACATTCAAGTAAAACGGACGGGTGATATTTGAATGGTAAAAGGTCGAGTCACCCCAGCAGAACTTAAAGTTAGAACCAAATCGTACTCGGTGACGTTGATTTGCGATGAAGTCTAGGAAATAATAGATTCCTGCAAGTGTGAAGACTGTCCAGCATCTCAAGGTCAGTTGCCATTTTGTAAATGCAATAAATTTCACAAATAAATAAGGTAGGTTTTCATACAGCAATTTTTTTGTAATTTTATTTTTTATTCATATAGAAAACCAACAGTTCCACAAATTAAACTAAGTAACATAAGTACAAAAATATAAACGATAACGTTCAAAGAATAAACTGTTTTGGTATTGTAGTACCTGTCAAGCTTTATAAGTGCTAATTTCAGTACCTACTGTTAGTAAATGTTTATAGTCTACAGTCTACATCATAAAATATAGTATTTTGTACTGAACAAGACCCATGGAAAAAAAAATAGTGGTTTGTTTTTTTTTAAATCTCGTTTCATAACGTTCAAATGCGTTCAACCATTTTGTGTGCATTTTTTCATTAAGGACTAGGAATGGCGAAAAAAGCTTTATTTTGCGTCTTCACCGTAGTGTTTGTGCACATCGGAATTAAACAGTACTTGTATCTTATAACTAAAGACATTTTATGCGCGTTAATTAGTTAAAACAGTGTAAAACAACCGATTACAACAAAAACAACACGTAGGCTATACAAATTCGTATGAATTTGTTTGAACGGTCAGTCAAATTCGTAACGCGTGACGTCACAAGCCCATACGGCATCCGAATGTTCGTTTTGGCGCCAATTCAAAGTATACGTTTTTAAACCGCTCTGAAAAATTAACGCGTGGACATAGAAAAATAAAAACTGTACAGTTACCATCGTAATTTTTTTTTCAATTTTTTTGCAAAATAAAAAAAAAACGTGAAAATACCCTATTGTGTCGTTCATCAATAAGAGTTTTTGTTTATTGTAACACGAACAGTGTTTAGCTTCCTTACGCATGTAGATGCTTATATTGTGAACTGAAAATAAAATAAATAAATAAATAGGATCACCCACATGGTATTGACTGCTAGCTGGGCAGGCATCAACTATATAAAATCTTCCCTTTCAACCATAACTCTTAAATACAAATTGGTCCTAGATAATTGAATAAATGTCTTCTAGTGGACTAAAAATATACATAGTCAGAAAATTCCAGAAGAGGGGGACTATAAATAAAATAAATACTAATTTTATCTCAGTAAGGGCCGATTGCATCGACAAAAGTTAAGTTAAAGTCAGGGCTAAAGTCAAATAAAAGTTACTTTTATGTCAAAATGCGTTGCATCAAAAAAAGTTAACTAAATATTAACAAAAAAGTTACTTTTATTTGACCGGCTGCCAGGGGACCGTTTAAAGTTAAGTTTAAAGTTAAATGCGATCTGCCATCTGTCAAAAAAGCGTCGTGAGTGTTGAAATCTATTGATCGATCTGTGAAAAGTTGCACAAAATGTCAATTTTATCTGATTTTTCGTCTTCCGATGACGAATTTATCATCGAGTATATTCTATACCGAAAAAATAAACTGTTCAAACCACGAACGGACCATTTTTTGTGGGAAGAGTCCAACTTTATCGCAAGATTTCGAATGTCAAAAAAGTGAAGAACTAATAATTATTTGAATTTTTAATTGTTAATTATTTTTCAAAACACAGGACTTGATCATCAGCGGCGTGGTGTAAAATAAATTTAAATCATCTCTGTATTGAAATGCTGTTTATTTATTTTTAAATAGAGCTAGATTGAGCTCAGCTAACTCTTTCTGGGCATTTAAGGCAGCCATAGTTGCCCGAAAAATTTCATTTTTTTGCTCTTTTTCTAGAGTAAAAAGTTCATTATTTTGTTTTAGCTCTTGCTCTTCTAATTTTTTATCCAGAACAAAAAAGACGATGTCCCTTTAGTTCTTTTCTTCTCCGAATGCGCAGTGTTGCTTCGCCCTTTCGCACACACTGAAAATTGGAACGAAATTTAAACGTTTGTGCAAAAAGACGCATCGCGGGGCATGTGTATTGCTACATGTCAATAAAAAAGTACGTTCTTGCGCAAAAATCCCAACAATTTTTACGGTGAAACTTGAACCTTTACAGTGGCAACATTCTTAACTTTAACTTAACAAAAATATTGTTGATGTGAATTTTTCAGTTATCAGATTTTGAGCCTTAACTAAGTTTAAATATTTAACGTTAAACTAAATTTATACCAACTTTGATGCAACCGGCCCTTAGAGGAGATTATAATTAAAATAAATAAATTATAAGGGAAAATACGAAATAAATATAATACAAATTTTGTGGGGCTGGAAGGTGAGATTAAATAAAATAGAATAAAAAGACGATAGCTGATATCCGCCCTTGTGTTCAGTGTCTAGCTCAATCAAAAGCAAATAAGACCTTCCTGAATGAGAAGTTGCCTAGGATTAACAGATAAATAAATAAAATTACGAAAGTAACTTACTAATTTAAAAAATGAGAAAATAATGAAGTATATAAAAAAAAAACGCATTGCAATTAAAATAAATAAATAAAATAATGTTTCTTTAAATACGGTTTATAATGAAAGCAAAATAGTTTTTTATGTATAATCTACAAATTTATTTATTTATTTATTTATTTATTTACGGACAAAGTCTATTATAAACATTACAATTAAAAGAAATTTTTACAAAGGAATAAAAAAATATAAGGAACAGAAATAAGCAGCAAAGACAGATGATAGATTTTTTAGATTAAGTAAAAAGCATAGGCTAACTATACAGATTCTTTAGCTGATTTGTAAAGAAAGACATCCTTACACCATAATAATCAAGATCTTGATGATCGTTCACCCGCCTGATCATTCTGGGCAAAGGAATAACAATAATAATAATAATTTAGAATAACACTTCTTTTAATACACTATAAACTATTTGCAAAATCCAATATTAGATTAAAATAACGAACTTGGGGAAATTGAGAACATTTAGTAGAGAAATTTATAATCAGAGTATTAAAATAAAATAGTAAATGATTTTCAAACAAATGAAGAATTTACAGCAAAGCGTATAAGTTAATTGCGCAACACAATATTTTAATTACCATACGAACTATACTTTCTTTTAACAAAAAAATGTCACCATCGACTTCTGTTTTATTTATAGAAAAATACTAAATATTATTGAAAGAATTATCTTAATTCAAAAAATATTGAAGTACGTTATTTTAGCGAAGTTAAATTTAAATTGAAATTTACTAATAAAATAAATTAAATACCAAAATCACTCTAATTGTGGGATTAAATTTAATTTCTTGCAAATGGCAAAATGGGAAAAGCAGAAAGTTTGCTGCATCGAGAATTTGTAAAGATTCGTACATTTAATGATTTAATGATGATCATTCTATATCCTGAATGGATTTGAAGCTGATCATTCTTCTCTGAATCCTTGAATAGTCGCTTCGGGCATTGTTTCCCATCATTTTCTTGCAATAAGGCGATTGCGGGACATGCAGACTATTGTCAACGCGCGAAGTTTTACTTCAAATCGACGGCATTTATCTCCTTACAATTTCCGTTACTGTTTAATACATGATGGTTTTATTTAACAAATATGTTGCGAGGATGCTCTCCAATAAATTGAAATATTGGTGGTAAATTGATAAAATAAGGAGGGAAAGAATTATCGCCAATAACTTAACGGCAAAGTGGCCATAAGCACGCCTTGCATAAGTTTCGGAATAACATTTTTGCAAGTTTTCAAACCGCGTTCCTGGCAAAATCTTTGACGAAAAAAAGAAAGCCGGCACTTTGAGTTGCCTATTCTGCTTCCTTCCAAAATACTGGCAAAATACGGACAAATGATATATTTTATTGTTATTTAAATTAGCTTGGTCTTCTTACTATCGCTATGAAAGAAATACGATGATCCGTTAGTCTGTAGGGACGTAGAATATTTATTCTGTTCACAAATCCAAAATCATACTACAAAACCAAAACGAAAAGCAAACCAAACGAGCCATATACTCTTATACAGCAAGTAAATTATAGAATTGAAAATGATTAATTTTAAATTGATTCCTTTTGACTTCCCTCCTTACTGCCTACTCGTTTAATAACGTCGCTCAGTGTTACTAAATAGTATTTCATTATTTTAATGTTTTTTATTATTATTTTGGGATGAAAAGCAAGAAGCTTTTATTACGTCTTGTCTCGACGACTATTTCTGCGCAAAAAATTAAGTCCATCGGTTGCTCTGTTGAGACGTAAAGCACATTCAAACAAAACATAATAACGATGCTACGTCTCCCTATACTTAAGAATATGAGTTATAGGGCCGGCAATTTATCAGGTTACTTTTTATCCCAAAAAAATTAATCGTTTTACCTGAAAATTTCTTTTTACTAAAGGATAAAATTAATTAATTAGCTTTCTCCCCAATGCGTGAACGCAGCTGCTGGTAAAAACTAGATTCAGCGACATTTAAAGCAGCTTGACGCCGTGCTTGCTCTCGTCTTCTGAATTCGGCAGCTTTAGGAGACTCTTGCTTTTAAGCAACCCTTTGAGCTTGAGCTTGTGATGATCTATTTTTAATATATGACTTTCCTTTGCAGTACATTATTCGGAAAACATACTGCGAATCACTACTACTGATCCAATATCCTAATATAAAACCAAAACGAAAAGCAAATTAAACTAACTAATGCTTAATTATGACAATATAATAATAAGATACAATGTCTTTTGACCAATCTGACAAATTTGACCAATAATAATGTGACAAAAGACAATCGACAAAGGACTTATTCTATATTTGAATAAGTGTACTTAGTAAGTACCTACTTAGTATATAATGCAACAGATAAATCAAGTCATTTTTGAAATTTGAAATAATTTGTTTCCAATTTTTTTTTTGATGAACTTTACCGCTAAATAATTTTTGATATTAAAAATATTTTTTTCATTGTATTTTTTTAAAATTCGGTAAAAAAATAAGTATCTTATTTTACTTCTCACCTCTTCGGCTATCCCAATGCAAAAAAATGACAATCGGTCGGTTTGTTGAGACGTGAAGGAAACACAAACAAAGACACTTTCGCATTTATAATATTAGTACGGAAGTATAGATTACGATTCATGAATGAATATTAAGTTTTGTTAAGTAATACAGTATTCGCTAACCAATTAATGAAAATATTAATTATAATTGTTCTTCGTCTTGGTTGAGTATGATAAGCTAAATTTATTAGTATCAAGCAACTTTACAATATTAATTCGAATAAAAATGTAAAAAAACTTTATCACTTAACGAGGCTAAAATCAACAATTTAATTTGTCGACATCGTACAAACGTTTCAAATAATCTACTAATACTAGAACCATGATAGGAGGCGCTGAGAGCCATAGAAGCTAAAGCGATATTTGGCATAAAATTAATCCGAGTACGTATTATTATTTTCATTATGGCCAACTTATATAGCGCCATTGTCATAGTATCCTCAAGGGTGCTTTATGAATTTCAACTTAATTTTGACTTTAAATTCATAATTTAAGTAAAACAGTTTGTTTTCATATAGATACTACGGATTTATTCAAATGATTTGGAGAACAGGTGGGTTTTAAGTTTTTTACAAAATATAATTTTACTCTCACAGTTTCGCATCTTTGCCAGATGAACATTCCATGCCATAGGGCCTGCTACCGCAATTGCGCGTTCACCGAATTTAGTGCTCGGGTTGCGTATATATAAAATAACTGTTTCTATCGCCGTATATGTAGCTGATCTAAGTATAAGATGTCTATCAGCTAGTTCATATGGAATGCATAGTTCTTTTAGATATTTCGGAGGTGAAATGACTGAACTTAGAGACTGCAAAAATAAGTCTAGCTGCGGCATTCAATACAGACTGAAGGCGAATCATTTTATTCATTGGTAGACCTGCGTAGATACCATTACAATAATCGACTGTAGACACCACAAAAACATTAATTGATTGGTGGGCGGCCTCAACCGGCAAATTGGTGCCTGTGCGTTTGTTTTGTCTCAGCTGGTAGAATCATGAACTTATTATCCTACCAATTTAAGCATCAAGAGAATAGTCAGAATTGAGGAAGACTTCCAGTAATTTAACGGTGGGTACAGCAGAACTCCTTGTATCGTGTAATGCCGCTTCTTAAATCAATTTATGTCGTGTGGCTGAACTAACGAAAAACCTTAATTTTATGCCACACTTATGCAAACACCAATATTAAAGCAAAAAAAATTAAAAACAAAGAAATATGTATAGCTTGATTTAAGTCTCATAAGAAAATTATGCCACAGAAACATAACCGCCAAATGTTTATGAACTGTCAATTTACATAATTAATTTTCATTCCAACAACGTTTTAGGTATGTCCAAATGTTTGAATTTCCTCCCTAAGGAGTTTTATTCAGATCTAAATTTGGTGCAACAGAGGGAAAACATTTTTGAGAAGGGAATATGGAAGTCTAGACATTTACAGTGCTTATGATCTGTCGATAGTTGGTTTGACTGGCCACTTTACAAACTATTCAACATTTAAAAACATTATTGAACCAACTTACTGGTAACAAAAGAAGTATAAAAATTGGAAAACTGTTTTCAGGCGTTGCCTAGTAGGTGAATTGGTTCAGCCAGGAAAAAATCTCCCACACGATAAAGGTTTTAGCTCTTTTACTTCACAAAAGTCAACAGATGGAAGAGTTGAGGAAATGTGGATGTTTAAACATAGGCAGAATACCACAAATTTAAACCGTTTTTTTCCATATTCACTTCTCAACAAAATTTTCCCTCTGATGCAACAAATTAAGATAGGAATTTCAAATTTCATTTTGGTTAAGAAAAAATCGTAACATTTACTGTAGTCTTAGTCATCTCGTTTGAAAAAACAAACTTTATAAACGTTTGTAAGTTTTTTTTCCAAAAACTGTTAAAATATCGCATAAGTTCCTTTGGCTCTCAGCACTTAACATAGAGTCACATTTGATTAGCACGACAGACATTCTGCGCGAACGAGTGATCTCAGCCCCCATAAGCTATTTATATCTAGTGGGACTTTATTTTCCAAGGGGGATGGATGAGGGGGCGTAGGCGGTATATGGATTTCAGATTTCAGAAAAAAGTGCAATGTTGATTGCTTCGAAAAAAAGCATGACACGAGTGGATGTTAAAAATGTCGAATTTGCAAACAACGTTAAACTAGGGAACATCGTATTGTCTCCATTTCTATATTTTGACTATAGAAATATGTAAATAAGAAAGTGTATATATATTTTTATAAAACTGAGAAATATCCTTACAATTAAACAATTGAAAACCGTGTATTATTCCATTGTACAATTTTTACTACAATATGGTATTATTGGTTGGGGAGGTTCCTACACAAGTATTATAAAGTCAGTAAAAATAGTACAAAGATTAATAATTAAAGTGATTTAAAAAAAACCATCAACATTCCCAACAGAAAATTATTATTTCAAATTTTTAATGTTTCATCAGAAAATATTTAAAAAAATCAATTTTACAAATCTATAAAGAGAATAAAATAAAATCTATACATTAAATTTTTCACGTAGACGCCAACATGCCAAAATTTAATACTAAACAGTTTGAAAAAAGTTATGGGAATAAATTTCTACAACAATTTGCCTGACGAAATAAAAATTATCGATGTCTTTACAAAATTCAAACTAAATGTAAAAACATTTGTTTGTCAACCTCCTTAATTAAATGTTGCTTTTTAACATTTAAATCATATTTATGTTTTTTATTTTAATATTAAGGAAATATGTTTTTTTGTTTTTTTTCAATGTATTTTTTACAGTACTTGAAATTCTTCTGTTAAGTATCTTAAAAACCTTATTTTATATTTTTTTTCACCATGTTATAGTATGTATGTGGGTGAATGTGTATGTGTGTGTGTGAATGAGTTTGCGTGTGCGTGTATATGTGTGGATATTTATACATACGTTCGCACGCATGCGCATTTGCATGCATATGTATATGTATTTATTTATACAAAAGTGTTTTATCTACCTTCATTTATTTTTTGAAATATTTATATATTTTGTACTTAAACTATTAATATTGTAATTCCACAGCAAGCACAAGAGGTTGCTTCTTTTTTGGTGTGGTATTTCGTTTCGTTTTTTGGTTTCTGTTCTTTTGCTTTATTATGTATGTTTTTTTGTTAACATGTTGTAATTTGTTTAAGATTTAAAATAAAAAAATAAAAAAAATATGTTACATAATTTCCGTTAAAATTAACAGTCTGTAACTCGGTAGTATTGTAATTTTAATTCGTTTGAAAACATTAAAAAAAATTAAAGCTCTCAAAACGAAACTATTAAATTATGTCAATGAAGGCATTGTTTCATACCATCCATGCGCTCTATAGCTGCAAAGCATGTTGGCATACGTACAGTGCCATTGAGGTAATTTTCACGAAAATGGCGCTTTATTAATTAACATTAAAATAATACAAATTTAAAAACTTGCCGATCCTTAATACATCATTCCATGTCCGCTCCTTAGTTGGAGCATATTACCATAACAAAGAGACTCGAGATCTTTGCATTTGCTGCCAGCGCCTTTGCATCCTCCTTATTCAGTTTTGCATCTCGTGTTTCTGGCATGGTCTGCCGACGAACAGTCAGCAGCAGACGTACAGGACGTCAAGAACCTGAGGCCTCGTAAAGTAGAAATTGTGGTAAAGGCTATCGAAGGCATCTGCAGTATATGGCTTTGACATTTAAAAGTGACTGAAAGTTACTGGGTCTATTCTCTGATTTCTTCATTCCTTTCACAAAGAAAAACCACCGCACACCAAAATGTCTTCTTAGTTTAGACTTAGAGTTTTCCAAAAACTCAATTTTTCGCTGTTTTGGGTAATAATGAGGTGCCACGATTCTCATCCATAGAGAAGAATAAACTTAACAAAATGTCGTGCCGCCTACAAAGGCTCTATGTAGGCGGCACGACATTTTGTTTTTGAGTAAATATCCGATTTGCAGCCCGCCTTCGGTCTTTTTAAAAACTGACGTTTCTCGTTACATATACTACCTGGGCCTCGATAATGATAAGGAGATAAAGACGTCATACCTTCACCTTGAAGGTGTAGTTGAAGATAAATTCTCTCTAGCGATTACGAAGATACACTACCGACCACCCACCTTCAAGTTTAGGTAGGTACATCGATTTGAAACAAGGGGAAGCGTACGTCACGGTACACATATCTACGCACTAAAATGACATAACTTTAGTATAATGTCATAGTTGAAGATACAATTCTCCCGATCGACTACAAAGATACACTACCGATACCCCTACCATCAAGTTTTGATACAAGTACATCGACGTGTACCGACGGGTCTAGAACCCCCCTATGTCTATATCGTTTATCTACGCATTAAAAGTGACAAACATTGTTCCACTGAGCAATTTTTCCTTTAATTACAATTTATTTCAATTTTCAATCGTTCTGAGGTTGGTGCTTTTTTATTAGAAGCCTATTAAAAATGTGAGATAAAAATAAGTCAATTTTGAAGTCGAATTAAATTCTGACATAACTGTCAGTTTCGAAAACGAGCGCCTAGATGCAAGAAATATCGTCATTTGATTCTGCCCTATAAACATATAAGAGTATCGAGGCGTTCGAAAGTTGCCACTGTAAAAAATAAATTTGTTGTCAATTTTTTTCCATCTGTTTTACTATCTTTCTGATAGAACGTATCGAGAATCGGCCTTGTAATCGCTCAGTACTACCTCAGTAGATATGTACATACAGACGATCGTTAAGCATATTGTCTCGGCAATAGTTAAAAGTCATATAAAAATCATGTTCAAGCGAGCATTTTTTGCTTGAATTGGGATTCATTGGAATTTATCATTGCTTTGAAGTAGGCAATTTCTATTACAGAAGCCTATTGAAAATATAAATGAGAACTATTTTAAATATTAATAAAGTAAGGAATGCGGACTAATTTTTGCGGCCATTCATTGGTTTGTTTCAATCATATGATGACGATATGGCAAGTAGGTAGAACGTATCGAGGTAGATACAGATAGTACAGAAATTAAGTATACCGTCTCGATATAGAGAAATAGGCTTCATAATTAAGGCCCAGGTAGTTACAGGTATGCTTCCGATGATTTAACTTGGTTTGACAGTTCCACGTGATTTCCGTGGGCGCACGAAACGTTACACGATACAATAGTTTTTTCAATGTTGGTTTTTAAACCCATGTATGCCAAGTCATATTTAGTATATTAACAGTGATCTCAACACCTTTGACTGAAGCATCGATTTTAACTTCATAATTGGCATACTTTATAGGTCGCATAGTTTTTGGTAGGAAGTAATGGATATTTATAAATCTAAAAGAATCTACTTCCTTAAGATTAAATTTATAATCTATATCAACATCGTTCTGTATAATTTGGTATTTGCTATTCGATTGAACGTCTTTGATAATTTTTACCATATAGACAGCCGATATGCTTCTTGTATTTTCCAAAGAGTGAACTATCAAACGCTTTTATAATTTTTGATTTACCAAACATTTTGCTAATAAATTATTTAGTTTTTTTTATTATTCTGTTGAATACAACATTTGTTAAGAATATAAACTGCACACGAGACACCAGATAGAAATCCACCTGGTACTCACTTAATATTCGCATGAAGGAACAGCTTTACCAATGCCGGTCCAGGAAGCGTAAGGCCACGATAATAGTTCAATTAATTAACCTGTTTCTGCGATGCGCTGATTTCTCCATTTTCTCAGTCCCTCGGAGACATATATTGTTCACACACCTTGTTTTTAGTGAGTGTAAAGGACCAACAATGCCAGTAATGCTGCTTTTGAGATAAGATATATCTAATCAACTCCTTATCACGTTTCGTTTTTCGTATTTGATACGGCCATTTTTTTAAAATTAGTAATGGAAGATGCAGCTTCCAAGAGAATATCGAGGGCATAAGGTGGAAGAGGGCGATTAAAGGGTCTTTGGAAATGACCTCTCCATATTTTCTTTACTCGGTTGGTCTATGACTTACTGTATCAGAGTTTTTACGGCGTCAGGACCGATTGAGCGTTTACCACAGATTTTACGCGTGATTTAGAAATTATTTTTTGTGTAATTTATTCAAGCTGGTTGTTCCTCAATCGCTGTCTAAATGATGGCATTTATCAAGTCTTGCAGAACGTTTAACTACTCATCTCTACAAGTGTACATTTGATCAGGTTCATGTTCACTGTTTCTATAAACTTAAAATTTAGTGCGTTCCACTATTTTCTCCCGTGTTAAATTTTAAATCCAAATTAATGTTTCCCCTAATTTCAGGCCAATAATATCGCTCTTGGAGCAAAAAATACTAATTTCAGGTTTCTTCCTTCCACTTTAATAAGATCTAAAGAGAAAGGTCGGTCGTCAATCAACTGAATACATTGATTGACCAGGGCTTCCAATATCTGTGGCGGGTCATCAGGTCTGACATTAAATTCTTGATAAGCACAGCCTACATATCTGCTTTAAATATGTTGTAACATTAATAAGAGACTTACTGAAATGAAGATTACCGTTTTTTAAAAAAAGTTGCGAAATGGGTTATGCATAGTTTTAATGTATATTTTTTACGCTGCATTATAATGGAAGCAACGATAACATGGTAAACTTTTTTTATTAATCTGTCATATCTCTTTACCAGGCCGTCGTGCCCTAGCTCCCTGTTCCACACGTGGGAGACGCTTCTGCAAGAGGTGGAGGCAGACTCGCAGGCACACAGTGACGTGGGCGCCGCCCTCGCGCGTCACGTGTCCCGCCCGCTAGTGGAGCGGACCTTCCATCGAAAGCTGCAGGCGCGCAAATTGTTCGCGCACCGCGACGGCTGTGACTCCATCATTGCCAAGACTGAAGAGAAACTCACCAAGGTAAAACAGAAAATAGGACGTTACAATAAATCTGCACGAATGTTATT
Organism: Micrasema longulum; assembly: GCF_059751315.1. Taxonomy (NCBI): domain Eukaryota; kingdom Metazoa; phylum Arthropoda; class Insecta; order Trichoptera; family Brachycentridae; genus Micrasema; species Micrasema longulum. The sequence goes on from NW_028279796.1 coordinate 47,421, forward strand.
CTTGTTTGACTGGACGTGGATTTGACTTAAAGATGCAAAGAATTTGGTTTCCGACAGAGATTGAATCGGGTTGTGGTCCCATAGGTAGTGAAAAATGTCTGCGTAAATTATAAAAACGTGAACATTTCATTTTTACCCAAAAAAGAAGCCTTAAGCTCAATTATCTGACGCCATTGGATATGCAATGTTACCGGGCTCTTAAGAATATTGCAAATCTGCCAGGAAACTCGCGATAAATGTTTAAAATGTAAATGTATAAAATCATCATTCCCTTTCCGCTCATAATGGTGCATAGGGCACCGCATTAATACACTTATCGCAGGGCACTTGATATTTTTATTGTTACATTAAGGTACGATTATCAGTCTTACGCTTCAAGTGCAAGTCTAGGGACCGGAAATATTCTAGTGAAAAATCATTTTTAAAATAAATATTTTATGTTAACCGGGAATCAAACCCGAGAAGTTTTGCATGGTAGGCGAATGCGCTGACCACTTCACCAAGAGGCTGACATAGATTTTGATAATTTAATTTTATTTAATATAAACCCTATATTTTATTTATTTTCATTATCCACGTGCGTTATCTAGATTAATTTTCTGTCGGTAATCAGCTCTTGTGCATTCTCCCTGGTCGAGTACTAATTCAATTAATTAACCATGAACTGGAGAAATGACGGCAGTGCGTGGGCAGAGCTGGTATAGACTCCCGGATGGTATTCGCAATCCTTCCGGCTCAGCTAACCGAATTGCCTCTTGGTGATATTTGCCACCTGAGGTTTCTGCGTTTGTTATCTATCCTTTTTTATCACTTATCACTTTACACCCAAAATACTTCTGATTCTGATTCACCTGTTTCTAACGCAGTAAATAGGCTGTTTTAACCTGTTTTAACCCTATCACCAAAACTGTTTTCAATAACAAATTCTCACACATAAGCGAGAATTAAATACCTTGTTATGTAGGTAACAGAGGCGAATCATAAAAATAAGCGATTATACACAGCTTACTATTTGACATTCGATAATAAAGTTTTGGCGAAAATAAATAAAATGATTGTTATTTATAATAAATCACCACTACCGTTTATATCTTTCTAGTAAAAAATATCTTTGAAGTGCGTCCAGCGCCCTTCCCGTTCCCAGTAAACAAGGAAACTACTCTATATTTTACATCTTTAACCAAAGGCAGCTTTTTTAGTACTAAAATAAGCTTGCAGATTACAAATTTTATTTGAAGATTCTCTATTTGGAAACTAGTAATTTTTTTTTCCGAAGGACTATTTTTCTTTGATAGGATACCGTCGAAATATTATGTATCACAAAGAACATGTGGCGTTCGCAGTAGCCGTGTTTAGTATTATTCATTTTAAAAGAAATTGACCAGTGCTTGGTTTTGACAGTTATTGCTGAATGTCATTGTGGTATTTGTTAATAAACGTCTGTACAAGTATTGTATCAAAATAGTGTAAAATAAAGCTACGTATATCGCGTGGTTAATAATAATAGGGAAGTATCCCGTTTTTTTTTTACATTTCACATTTTTAAAGTACATTTCATAAAGTAATAAAGATCTATGAAATACTATCCAGTAAAAAAAAATAACTTTTTGCTAATTATTAGTAGCATTGAAAATACTTTTAAATTTGCAACTTTGAATTCCCGCAAAAATGTTGATTCCATTGACCACGCCCCTAATACGTAACAATTCATGATTATTTGTTCGTGGTTATAAAAGTTTATGTAAAATAACATCACAAATCTTGATGTCATAACAACCAAGGCCAAACAAGTCGCGTTTTTCTACGAACGTATTTTTATTGAATTTCTTTTTTATGTTTATGATGAAATGTATATTTATGCTCTTAATAGACCTGGGCTTAGAGGGCGAGAACTATTTTCAGGGACCCATCACAATAGATTTTCACAGGTCGCAGTGACATCACGAGCTGAAATAGCACTGACCCCCACCTCTAATAATAAGAATAAGAATGAAAATATTTCTCTTCAATATTCATATTGATTTCGAAAATACAATTAATTATTCTAAATCCATTTTATATATTTTTATCGGTATTCGTAGTACGTCATATTGTCCTATTATTGTTTGAGTTGATTTTCACAGAACCACAGAAAAAAATGGCATTTATAATTATATTACTTACATATTGTGTACTTATATGTAAGCAAAAATTAATTAACATTTTTTGTAGATTACCCATAAAATAAATCACGGCTCGCTGCTGGTAGGTTAGCTAGTATAAACGACCGGGAGGTATCCGCAGTCCGTATTATGTGGCCCAACCAACCAAATACCATTTTGATGATAGTTGTCACCGGAGGTTTCTGCGTTTGTTATCTATTCTCCTCATCACTAATCACCACACATTAAAAATACTTTGGAAATATACCTATTCCTGAATCAGTATAAAGGTTGTTTCTTCTCTATCACAAAAACTGTTTTAATTAATAACAAATTCTCACACATAAACAGAGATTGATTCAAAATAAATCATTGTCGCTGTTAAAAAGTATTTTATTTTGGTATTTATTTTTTGTATTTTGTCTGTTTTTTTTATTGAGGAAATGAAAGAAAAATATTTAGAAATAAACTTTTCGGAGTGTAGTTATATTATATCAAAATACCTTTTTGTAGATTTTCTGGCCGTCACTAAATTATTCACGAAAACAATTTCCTCCATTTTCCTTTCCTACATTTATCACCTCTCGCAAATTCTAAATTCTTCTTACTGTATTTGTCAAACTATTTACCCCCGATTTACCTGAGTTGAATCCGAATAAAGTTAATAAAATTTAAAAGCTGAGCTAAATTTCTGAGAATCACTACTAAAATTTGTCATGATTTATAAATTTGAAAGGTCTGTTATTTATTGTTACAATATTTATTATTTTCCTTTTTAAATACATAAACACATTAGTTGTTACAATACTACCTGCATGTATTAAAAATTATTCTGTATCAAAAAACACTACTTAAGGCTGGAAAAAAAAGTAAAAGTAATAATATTGCGCAAATCATCGGTAGAAAGTAGTTTTCTATCATTTGAAAAATAATGATATACTGAAAAAGTTTTAAACAATTGATAAAAATCAAAGCTTAAATAATTTAACTATGTAAACATATAGTTGATTGTTATCGTTACCATATCTTCCATACTTGGCCGTACAGCTGTAAAAGTGTAATAGTGAACTTGTATACTTTATTTTACAATTTAAAGGAGCTTAACTAAAAGGAACATGCCATCCTCACCTTACTTGATGGCCCTTTACTTGAAACCCGAATTAAGGAAACACCGGATAAGATTTACACAATCACTAATGAATTGAAAAATACGTAATAAAGAACTTGCTGAAAAAATAAATGTACTGACGACTGACGACATCGTTGGAATTAGTTACGGATAAATACGATGATTTGTCTAAGACAAGTAGATCAATGGAAGAAAAAATATTCTTGGTTTCATTGGAAAATACAAATCTCGTAAGCACAGTTAATGTTTTACTGGTCCCAGAACTAGAATATTAGCAAGACGTTTTCTACTCTGCGACAAAAAATTTCTGTCCCGTTTTTTAATTTTCAAATACAAACATGCAGCAGAGGACCAAAGCTAAACAAGGAATCGAATAGACTTCAAAATATTATCATTTCGCTTCCTTCACCGAGGGTCAGAGATAAGGTGTTGGTGGCGGTAAGAAAGTACAATAAAATCTTTGGTAACAGCAAGCTGAATGCGTCCTATCTCGGCGCATATGGATCAACGTCGCTGATATACATCCATGAGCAACTCACACAGAAGTAAACAGTCTTATTGGCTGCTGTTCGAGCTAAAGCCAAAGAGTCGGGCTACAAGTTTGAATGGTGTAGAAATGGAACTGCTAAGGCTAGAAAAAAATTTAATGATCACATCAAAACAATCTTAAAAGCAAGTTATATAATTATATTTCTTTCAGGTTTCAAATATTGTTTTTGTCCGCACTCATGTCAATGCGTAATTTATAATGTATTTTAGGTTATTTTGCATTTTATAATTACTTGTATTCTACAATAATTTTCCTTCTTTTTAAGTCAGAACTCTTGTTTTTAGACTTATTTGTAGTATGCAATTTTTGTATAATATTAAATTATTGTCACTACATTTTACTATATGCAACATTATGCATCTCTTGTCAAGAACAAATTTACTTATAATACCATCAAAAACCGCATTAAATCTAACAATCGCGTAATGTTTTCGATGAAAACATCGGGTTGTGGTCCTGTGGCTAGTGTCTCGGACTCACGGACCAACGGTCCCTGGTTTGAATCCCACTGTACCCCAACTTGATACCCACTTTTTAATGGTGAGTTATTCAAAACTCGTTGAAAATGGCCTCAAAATAAAATATTTGGGTAAATTATAAGAACGCAAATATTTCTTTTGTAAAAAAAAAAACCTAAATCTTGTAGTGATAACCACCATCAAATTCGCAATGAATCTAGTTGTTTAAACCTCAATATTGTAAAATGATTTTACAAAGAATTATATTCGTATCTTATTATTAATTTTAAAAGAATTTATTTTTCTGTCCTAATATGCATGTAATTTAGTCAGTCATTTACAATATGAATATGAAGTACTATACAAAAACTGTTATTTCGACCTATTAATAATTTTTAATATAAACGTTCAAGACATGATTCCCGATAATCCACACGATCACAATTCTTTGTTATTGACAGATAATAACTCTATCATAAATCTATGGAGCAAACGCTCGATTAATATTATGTCAAACCTCTAAGATTTTTACACTTAACAAATAAACGGGGGCCGGTTGATAGAATTGTCTCGCATGAAAAACCAAATATTGTATCAAATTAAAAGTATGTTATTTTCCTATTTCAGTTATTGTAATGGAATGCTGATTTACGTATTTCCTAGCAATTTAATTTGTATCTTTAACTTTTACTGATCGTGTTTTGTATATTGTGTATGTATTTTTTCATCATTTAATTACAGTGATCTCATTCCTTGCACTTTTTAATTCTAAATCTGTTTTATATATCTTATATATTTCCCGTTAATTGGATTAACGTGCAATTTTTTTCATTTAGTTATTTATCTCACTGTGCTGCATGAAATTTGTATATTATTCAATTTGTTATTTATCTTACTGCATGCAGAAGACAAAAACATGACCAAAAAAGGTTCTTTTTTGGTCATATTTTTGTCTATTTACTATCACCATGATACTTGAAATATTTTACCAAAACGTTAGAGGGGTTCCGTTTTAAATAAAAACCTTTTTAATGAAATTCTAAATAATCACTTTTACTAAGTTTGCTCGACTAAAACATGGCTTAATTCTACAGTATTAAGTGAAGAATTATTTGACGACCGCTACATGGTGTATAGAACAGATCGAGAATCAAGTACTTCAACATGTAAAAAGGGAGGGAAAGTACTAGCTGCTATTTATAATAAATTAATTTGAATAAGAAAATACTCTTTACGAAGACCCATGGATAAATATGAGGCCTTACATTTGTATTTTGTATACTCCACCAAATCGCCCCCCTGACTTTGACTGCCATCAGTTTCATAAAATTCTAGATATTTATCTTCAACAAAAGCTGAATTCTGAATCTCAGTTTATATTAATTGGAGATTTCAATATGTCAGAAATAAAATGGGACCCTGACAGCACAATTGATGACAAAATATTCTACCCTACTAATTATGTTAGTCATAAACCTGGCATTTAGTTAACATGTCAACCTCTCTTCTCTTCATAGTAAAGTGTTAATTTTTTTATGTGTTTTTATTTTTCTTAATCTTTGTTTTTAATTTTTGTCTAAAATTGTAAGATTTAATTTGTCCACGTACTTTTTCTAAATGAACGGTTTGGGCTGGTAGGAAGAAATTGCCTTAAGGTAATATTACCCACCCTTATATGTATATAAACTATACATGTATATAAAGTGTTAAATAAATAAATGTCATTAATATGTAAATTCTATCAATTGAATAACCTACTAAACTCAAATGATAAAATTCTAGACCTAGTTTTCTCTGGTAAAACGAATATAAATTAATGTTCTTCTTGCTGCGGGATTATCAAACTCAGATCACCATCATCTTCCATTTAGTATACATATAAACTTGGAAAGAATAAGACTTCTAAAAATAAATCATTTTGATAGTAAATATAATTTCAAAGGGGGGAAATGATCAGATGATCTAAACCGTTTCACAGAATACTACTTGAAAAATCGTATTAACGTCAATGTATCAAAGTGTTTGCTTATTTCTTTTTCGCGAGGTCGACATCCAATCCCATATCATTATATATTAGAAAACCAACCTGTTCAGAGAGTTAATACCGTACGCGATCTGGGTGTAATTCTTAATAGAAAACTTACATTTGAGAATCACTTCGATGACATACTGACCCGTGCACATAGAAACCTTGGTTCTGTACTTCGTACATGTCAGGTATTGAAATATATCGCGAGTATTAAAATGGTCTACTTTGCTCATGTTCGCAGTTTGCTCGAGTATGCCTCTTCTGTTTGGTCTCCACAATATGTCACACATAAAGAAAAGTTTGAGAAAACTCAATGGACATTTCTTATACATCTTAACTGGAGATGCAGGTATACCGATCTCAATTATATGTCTTCCTGCAAAAAACACAACTTGCTTACTTTAGAAGATCGCCGTCTACTGTTAGACATGGGGGTGCTTCATGACATACTCAGTGGACGCCTTGATAGTCCGGCTCTTTTGTCGGAGTTATCATTAAATGTCCTCGGCTACCGCACCCGTCACACATCAAGCTCTCTATTTCATGTGCCAGCAGTTCGTACGAACTATGCCCAGAACTCTCCACTTATACGTTTTGCTAGTGAATATAATTTAATCTTTCCCCTTATTGATCCATTTGATTGTAAAAAAATAACATTTAAAATGCGCGTCTTAAAACATACTTTTTTGTCTCATACTTAGTTTCAATAATAAAGTCTTATTTTATCTTATTTTACTTTATTAAATTTTATCTCTAATTCTAAATATTTTATATTTATTTATATTTTCGACACTTGACATCCTCATTCCAATATAACACCCACTCACCCACCCTCTCACTCACTTACACTCACACAAACACACTAGTATGTATTGTATGTGTATTTAATGTATTTCTGTGGATATCTGTCATTGGTTTTATTATCTGTATATGTTATTTGTTATATTTTTGTTACATGTATTACTGTTGGTATCCCCAATAAATAAAATAAAAATAATAAAATTGATAGCTGTCACCATGAGCTATTGTCCACAGACTGGAACTTATTGTTTAATAATATCAAAGATGTCAACACAATAGTGCAGTTGTTTTATGACAAACTATGGAACATAACTGACATATTTATTCCAAAAAAAATATCAAAATCAAACAATCGTTATCCACTAGTCAGTCAGTCACTTATTATTTGTCATTTATCGGATATTTCTTACGAAATTTGCTTATGTTTTATATTGTCAAATAAGTTTTATGTTTCTGTGGGGTCCATAGTCTAAAGTCGATGATAAACACGTGTTAAATTATTTTACTTAAAATAGACTAATGACCGATGATGCGATGTCATCATTTTCAATCGAATCCAATACATTCGTAAAATGCAACTCTATGAGTATTGCACATGAAATCGGAGGGCATAGTTCTGCAGTACATTCACACCGTCCCTACCATGAATAAATGAACTACAAAGGAACGTTTGCGTCGTTTATAAAGAGACCATAGGACGCAGCCAACACCAGTCAGTCCGTTCAGTTAGTCAACCCAACAGTTCAATTCACGTCAGACCAGCTCGACGTTACTCAGTTCCAGCATGTAGTTCAAGTGCAGTCTCTTCAATCCGCTACACTCGCGCTACACAACCAAGTGCTTTATCTTATTTGCCATGTAATAAATACGCATCAAACCGCAACCTCGTTTCTTCTCTGTCAATTTTTCACTGTGGTAGGAGCAACCAACACAGCAACTATCTCAATCCTACATTTCTTCACAATGTTTTTGTTGCAGTGTCTGCATGTTTTTTTTATAGATTAATAGCAACAGAGGGCACTCCAGTTAATTTCTAACATATAAAAACATTACTTTAGGTTTAATTTGATGGGCACAGATACCATATCACATCAAATCATTAAATTTCTATGATTGCCCGCTGTTAATGGTTTAATGATAGGAAAATGAAAACATCAATGACATCGTCGTAACGGGTGAGTCCTTTAAACTGCTATAAGTATTACCGCAAAACAAGCGACGTAACGAATATCTAACTAAATATATCGGAGAAATAAACAAAACAAAAATAATTATAAAAACATACCATTTGTAAGTATTTAAAAATAAAATAAAAAGTTCTGACACCTGGTTCGGTATATGACTATCGGAGAGTAGTTAAATAATATCACCTTGATTGTGTGATGCCTACAGTACAACAATATGTATGAGGAAGCTTAATGGTTCGGGGGTGTATGGCGTCTACAAGCGTGGGAGAAAACTTCGTGTGCGGAGGACAAATGAATTCCGACAACTATACTACCAAGCGGGATGACGTTTTGGATCCTCAATCATTAAATTGCATAACACCGAGTCGCAAAAAAGTGTTTTCTTCCAGCGGGACACCACTATGCCATACCTCAAAAAAAGTAGTAGTAAAAAGAGTTGTTTAAATAAAAAAAACTTACCTTATGAATTGGCTTGCACAGTCCCCTGACCTTAATTCAATGGATCACTTATGGTCTTTATTTTTAAAAAGTATTGGTCTAAAATGTACAAATCAAAACACGAACAAAAAATACGTATTCAAAGAATGGGCCAAAATAGAGTGTGTCGTTTGCCGAAAAATGTTAGGGAGTAAAGGTATGCTTGTTACACAAGAAAAGAAATTTAACTCAAGATAAAAAATATAATTTATAAATAAACCAATATTCGAAAAAATAAATATTTTTCTAAATCCCACCACAAAAAAAATTCTTGGCCAAATACATATGGCGAAGACGGTTTATATGCTATAATTCAAGGTTGTTAAAGTCGAAAATTATCATACGGCATTTCAAACTTTATTTTAAATCGAAATTATTTAAAAGTATGTTTATTATTAATGACTCCGAAAATTAAAGTTAATTATCTTAAAAACAATTTAAACGAAATGTCTCAAAGTGTAATTCATATTTCACTACGTGACATTTAAACTCGAGTCAAAGAAAATAAAACTTTATACCAAACAAAAATTCGTATTTTTATTATTTAAGTATCAATTTAAATACTACAGCTACGGAGTTTATATAATAACTCAAATAAAAATATTTTGACCTTTTGAATAATTTGAAACGCAATGACGCGAGAGAAGGGAGGACGATCAATATATCCCTTCAAATACTAAAATCATTAAGGGTTACATAATTGACTCACTTCGTTTTGATAACATAGCATTATAACATAACGTCTTAGATTATTTTTCCCACTAATATAAAATCATTCTTTGTCAAAAAGGGTTTTATTCATACAAGAATATTGAATTTATGTAAAAAAAAAAGGCATTTTTCAGAGTTACACATTACATTCATATCACGTCTTGCTAATGCCAGTTTTTTGTATTTTATCTTCCTTTATTTGTCACAAAAATAGTTTTATTCCATGTTTAAAAAAAGAAATATTATTTTATGCAAACCTACGTAACCTACACTGTCCAAGTGGAGCAGAAAGTCTGTTTATATCTGTCAATAGTCTGGCTTCTCCTGATTGAGTTTTCAGTGGTTTTCTTTTCCTTTGGTTGGTTGTTGATGAACCGCTTTCTCAAGCAAATGAGATGGTGGTTTATCAACAAGACCACAACCGACTTTCCCACCTGATCCTCACACTATAATTAGAGAAGTTAGAAGGCACACATTTTTTGTAGTAAATATAAACTTTGTACAAAATTAATCAGGGAAAAAATAACTAGCTCCCATCTAAAAAAACAACCTAGCCTTTTATTCTGTCATCTTAATATATAATATGTACATATATATATATTTTAAAAAGTTACTTTGCAGCGAAAAGATGTTTTGTGTTTTACTTACGAAGCTTACAACTATGCCTACAAAATTATCTACGCCCTTTATTCGTCCTGTTTTCTTTCATATTTGTTGTAATAAATCAACATTCTTGAGTGAATCATAAATACTATTTTATCCATGTATCCACTCTTTGTTTCTTCATTTTTCTTTCTCAAAATAAATATTTTTACTGTAACGTATTATTAAGTAACCCAAATACCAGTATGGGTATGTATTTATATGGTTTTAGTAAATTAATTCATTTTTGTGCATAAGTTCTGGGCCCATATTACAACGGGAAGTAAACGGAGTTATCTTAAATTTTCTAGTTGGGAAAATCGGATTTTCTGAACGAAATTAAAAAATTCAGATATTTTTGCTAGTAACCTATAATTGAACATGCTCGAAAAAGTGAAATTTTTTAAATTTTTCCAATTACTTAAAAAGTCATAGAATACTTTAATAGAACATATTACAAAAGTAAAAAATATTAATCAGTAATACCTACAAATTTAAGATGCACTTAAAATACAAATTTTTACTAAAAAATATATATATGTTTATTTATTCACGATTCAATAAACCTTTTACAAAATCATTATGACAACCATAAAACTACAACAAAAATAAAATAAATTTTCTTTAAAACGAAAACATAAAAACATTTTATTTCCCTTTGTGTCTCACGAAAACAAGATTCATAACAAGATTAAATTATTTTTTGAAAAACATTCTTCAAATATACAGTTTTTGTCTCTTTCTTCCAATAAATGACTGCAATTAACATGTTTCATTACTAAAAAAGACATAGCAAGTAATTTATTTAGTTTTTTATGGACAAATAGAACGTTTTCCTGATTTTTGGTGTCAAATTGAAAAAAGTATTAGTTTTTACTTTCTTAATTTTATTTACATAACACATTTTTTCTATCTGGCACAATCCGTGAGGAGGCGTACATTTACTTTCTTCTTGTTACACAAGTTAGTTTCTAAATAATCTATAAATATACGTACACACATAAATGTATATGTACATCTATATACACTTATAAATATTTAGTTAGTAAAAAATATAAATAATGTAAACTCAACATTATATAAGGTTCATAAGGTTTTATTAACTCACTTAGTAAAACATAAATAAAACAAACTATTGTTAGATCAAATAGAGTGGAATTAAAATCTTATGAAGATAAGTGCTGGGATATTTATTTATTGTGCAGCGCCCTTGGCGTGATTTTTACAAAAATAGCGCTATAATTATCCAACTATAATAAAAATAATACTTAATATTAGAATGAATAATATTTTAATATGTTTTTTTTTTATGATCCAGTGTCGTCAAGAGTATAAGTCAGCGTACCAAGCCTACAGTCAATGCCCATCACAAACCACCCTAGCGGCTTACATGGATAGCCACAACTCCTACGTCCAACAACTCCACTCCACCAATGGAATGCTGGATGAATACAACCAGGAGACCCTTCCTGTCTTATTACAGGTAATTCAAAAATATTTCGTTTTGTAATATGACACTGTCTTGTAAAATACTCGCAAACGAAATAAATACACACGCACACTCGATAAAGATGTTGTCAAGCACAGGCTGTTTAAATGGGGTGATAACACACGAGATATCATGAGATATCATGTGTAACGGTGAGGTAGCATAAGTCTATATCGCGCAAAAAACATTAACTAACTCTCTAATTCTTTTGACTAACTAACTTTTATCTTTCGTGTTCCTTATATAGACGTATTCACATTGAAATGAAGAAATGTTTTTTTAATAATAGACAAGCTAGTTCTATAAAAAAACTTACCCTGTTTTGAGTCAAATTTATTTAAATTAACCAAAAAGATAGCAATACTATAGGTGTTTTTTAAAATTCATAAGAAAGCGCTCGAGAATAAAGCATATCATCAGAACGACAGATACACTATTCACTAGGCGGAGCTGAGTGAGAAAGAAAACAAAACCGAGAGAGCCCGATGCAGTATTATATCACTTGTTAGAAAAAAAATACATTAGTCACGTGGTGTTTTTTGAACCCACTGGGCAAAGCGTAGCATTTAATACACCGTGTTACCGAAAAGTTGTCGTCATTTCAACATTTCGCAATTCCAGATAATTTATCATATCTCGAAATTTAAATAACGAAGAAACTGACAGCATTTTCATAAGAGGGGTTGGAACAGTTTCACAGTAAATTTATAATATTTTCGTAGAATGTTTGAAAAATGCTTAACAGTTTTTGAAGTAATTCATGTTTAATTTGATTATATCAATTATGTTGTTTGAATTTACTGACACATAATTAGATTTCGTAGTTTTAAGTCATTGACATTTACAAGAGATCGAAGGAATCATTTGTAAATAAATGATAATAAAATACATACTTACACACATACTAACTGTTCTTCTTTGTTTAAAATTTAACAATAATACATTTTAGTAAAATGGCCCAATGATGCCGAGTCAATAATTATAACACGAAGAAATCATATTTTCATTATATTTAAAATAAATATTTTTATTTCAGCTCGGTTGGCCGGGTAGTTCAATGCCCAACTAATAGTGGAATAAACTAAAAAGTCATATAAAAAACTATTTCAATATAAAAAATGAAATCATATTAAAACTTAATTATGCTCATTTGTGGATAAACATGTTGTTTTTTATTACTGTTTGTATTTTTATACGTATTTTAGTTGTTTTTGTATTAGCTCTTGTTGATAACCAATCTAACCGAAATAAAGAATAACTATATTTTTTTTACATATTTTTCTTGTAATTAAAAAATATTATCGATTCGTTCTAATATTTCAGGTAATTACAGTATCTACTCTATTTTATTATGTACTCGTACTTACTACTATGTATCAATTTTTCAATAAAAAAAACAAATAATCTTAATACCTACTTATTGTAAATCATTTGCACTTGTTAAGCTTTTAAAACATCTTAAATGTAAAATATAATTGTTAGAGAGAATTTTGCGAAATAAGTTGATCTCTCGAAGGTCCAAACTTCAGTCACAGCCCGCAAAGGTTCAAATTATACACTTCATTCAAAATTTTCCAACTTTTCCAAACTTTTGTCACGTTCTCATTACTAGCCTTCTATCGCGTAATAAATTCAATATTAATTTATAAATTAGTTTTGTAAATGAATCGTCCGACAAGTTTACATGTTTAAGCTTTAAGTATTTCCTTTTAAAATGTAATATACATATTTCGCTACAGCGACTTAAATAATTAGTGAGCTTTAGGAAATGACTTTAAAATTAAATGTTTATTCAGTTAATAATAATATTAAATGTTATTTAACTTTTGTATATAACCACTTACCGACTTTTCTAAGTCTACCGGTTGCGAGACGTGCCCGTCTCTTTGCCAGGACACCAATTAAACCAGTGAAGGTGTATGGTGGGTTTCGCATGTTGGTTTAATTGGTGTCCTGACGGAGAAACGGGCACGTTTCAATACCAGTAGACATAGAAAACATTAAAAAATATTTACTCGAATGTTTGACAAAAAAGTGAATGTTTTAAAAATTAATAATAATAATTGTATGCTGACCGATAAATTGGAATTTTATTATTGATTTCGTGAAAAACTCCAAACACATTTTGATAAAATAATTAATTATTGGGTTTATTTCAAATCAATTTTTAAGATTAATAAACGAGTTTAAATCGGGTTGTGGTTCTGTGGCTAGTGTGTCGGACTTACGGACTAAAGGTCTGTGGTTCGAATCCCACTCTACCCCAACTTGATTCCCATTTTCTAATAGTGAATTATTTACAACTCGTTGAAAATGGCCCTCAAAATTAAATATTTGGGTAAATCATAAGAACGCAAATACTTATTTTTCTTTTTGAAAAAAAATATAAAAAAGTCGCTAGTAGAATGTAAAATGTTTGTTCGAAATAAAGTTGAACAAATATTTTATCTTTCATCGACCCTCGACCATAGTGAGGGGTACTTCAGAGACATCCTTTCGAGGAAATGGCAGCAGACACCGAATTCAAAAACTCTCCCTACGCTTGCTCTATGCTGCTTTTCAAGCTACAAATACAGGCAGGAAACCGTTCGATGTGAAATTTCCACGTCGTGATTCCGAGCATTTGTACCTTAGAAACCTTTGTAACCTTTTCAATCATTGAAAATACTTTTTTAATCAACTTCTAGAGATGTTTTAATCCACGGACTTGCCTAGTAGCGTCAAATTGTAATTGGTTTAGTATGTACCCAATATATTCAGTTAATCACAAATAAACCAAGTCCATGATTATATATTACAACGGAGATGAAGAACATTTTATAGAAGAGAATCTGTCGTTGATTGGTTCGGGTAGACAATTAACACTGTCTCATTTTCTATTCTGCCTGTTTGAACATCTATATTCCTTCAACTCTTTCATCTGTTGTTTTTTGTGAACTTAAGGGGCTGAAAAGTTTATTGGTGCGGGTGAGATTCTGACTGAATTATTTCACCAACGTACTAGGCGAAGCCTGAAAATTCTTTAAAATTTGATAATTCTCGAACCAGCTGGTTTTATCAATAATGTTTTGAGAGTATCCAAATTTTTGTCGACAATAATTGGATTCAACCCCTTGAAAGTAAAGAAGTCTAGGGATAACAGAATATTGAAATAATAAACAAGTAAATGTTTAAACATAGGCAGAATGGTGAATGTTACACAGTGCGTAAAGTGGCCACTTAAACCAGTCAATGACATGTCATAAGCCGTATAAATGTCTTACCTTCCATATTCCCTTCAATAAAATGTTTTTCATCTCTGTTTCAAAACATTAATATAAATAACTTCCAAGGGGGTAGAATCCAATTCTTGTCTAAAACAATTTAGGTGCACTCAAAATATTGTAGGTAAAGTAAATAAAATTTAATGGTTACTTGAGGTCGAGAAGTGGGTGATTATTTTTTATTGAAAGTCTTTTGGTGATTTAAATCCAAATAAATTATCTTCTTAATTACAATTAAATCAATACATTGCGCCGGTACAAAAAAAAGCATTTTTTGAAAAATCCATTAAGATATTGTGCATTAGAGTGGTTTAAAACACTACAAGAAAATGAAATACCTCGCAATTTTTTATGCCCGTTGTTCTACTGGGACCGATATAATTGCTTTCATAATTGTTAATTTTGTTAACACTCATACATGCACATACCTACTTTTATGAAAACAATGGCCAAAATCAGAGTTAATAACTCAATTACTGATTTAAATGTTACCATAATTAAGTTTAAACCGCTTAAATGTGTAGAATGTGTAGGTACACATGTTCGTTATTGCCGATATAAAATGGCGTTTTACTTAACATCCCCGGGATTATTATTCCTCTATGTAAACTGAGCCGTTTTACGCTACAGGTGTACACAAAAGAACCAAATATTTCCCCTTTAGAAAATAATAATACTGCTTCGTAAAGGGACCAACAAAAAACAGCCATTTCATCAAAACGATACAATAATAACTAAAAAGCAACAGTTTACTGAAACGTATGGATAGGCATCTTTAAACAAATAACGTAGTAACAAAACAAAACGATTTCTTTTTAGCTCCTCTGATTTTAGTATCTAGATATTACATGACCTTAAATAAACAAGCTTAGTTAAATATACCTTGAAAACGAAGCTTGTTTAGCTTTGAAACCGGTCGGTGAAAAAAATATTAAATGATTTGTACAAAGTTGTTTTATTATTATTATTTTTTACTAATAAATTTAATAAAAGGTACATGTTTTTTAAAAATTCTAAACAGATCTACTTTTATACATCTAGTAAATGTTATCACTGTAACTCTTCAAAAAAAGAGACCAACTCTTGTGCTTGGAGAGTGACTAACACTGCTGTAGTTTATTATTTTTAAGAGTGTATATAATGTTAAATATACGAGTACATGAGAAAAAAATAATAACAAAGGATATGTAAAAAAAAAAAGCATAAAACAATAATACATTCAGACAAAATAAAATTTAATGTAGTTTTTACACGTGTTCAAAAAATTTCTTTAGATTTACTTTAAATTTATTTTTAATAGTTTTTAGTTCATTGGGGAGATTATTATAATTTTTTACACCTTTGAAGACAAAGCTGTTTTGACCATGACTTGTGGTTTTTATTTTACTATAATGAGTAACCCCAAAGTTAGTGTCAGTAAAATTATCCTTCTTCTTACAAGGATTATGAGATTGTGAAGATCAGCTACATAATGTTTTACAAGTACTGCAATGAAATAAAATCGTCCGTGGATACTAACTAAGGGTATAAACCTTTGATAGTACATTGGAACCTCTTTTTGCACGGGTATACATTCCACACAGTACCGTGTAAAAAGGGTATACTAAAAAAAAAGATGAATAAGTATCTTTTATGCGCGGTCCGTCCAATGGAACCAATGCTTCCCTAAAAATACTTTTTTTTAATTTAATAAAATCAGCTATAAGATAATTAATCTTTTTAATTACTACAAAAAACATTTTTTTATTAGTTTGTTATTTTAATCGTAGCGATCTTAGGTGGATTTGATGTTCATCCATTAAAAACTTGCGACAACCCCACACACAACCTTCTGACTACGCAGTCATGCACGGACTGATGTAAAATATAACGCGCTAAGTCTAATTTTGGAATATGGAAATTCAAAAGTGTTTTATTTGATTTAAGGCGGTCGTCCAGTAATGAATTTTACAAGCCCGCGCATGTGCAAATTAAGATCTTTCATGAAATTAAGATTTTTCTGTTCATGTTTACTTGCATAAATAATAATAAATACAAACCAGTAGGCTAGTCCACTATTTTTTTATTATTTTTAAAACAGTAATTTCAATAACGAACAGTACATAACTATTGTGTATCGTACGAGTTATGCTAACAATTTGCAAAAACGGATGTGAATAAAGATAATATGATCATACAGGTATAACGAAAACGTCGAAGAAAGGAAAAAATCACATTCGATCTTCTTTTGGGACATTTTTGCTAAACACGACTCGATAAAGCTCACATATGTACCTTTTTATTCATAAAAACGCATTGGAATTATGAAGAGACAATTTTTTTTTTGCGAAAATATCCAGAACAGTGTTTAAAGTATATTTGCGTTAATCTGGGTAATGCATAAATATTGTTTTCAAAAAAACTTGCCATACTTTGCCTAAAATGGTAAATAAAATGTTAAAAAATAAGTCGAATAAACAACAACGCAATTATTTATTTGTCCGAGCGGATGAAGAATACGGTGACGAATGTGGAAATAGAACTAGAACCTTAGACAAGTGTTTTCGAATCAATGGCTGCTTTCAGGTAAAAGTCCCAGAAAAGGAAATCTAGTTTAATGATTCTGCCTCGTTCTTCAATAAAAGTTTTTTGAACTGCAATATTTCTCTGCTTCTGAAACGTAAGACCACTCAGCTTCATCATCATTATTCCCTTTCCCACAGACTGGTGGATAGATTACTTATTGCACCAAACGCAGCGTATCTTGATCATTTTAGTTACGCGAAGGTAAGATGATTTGCCCTAGACTTCAGATACCAGTCCACAGGCTATGAAATATTCTAGTGAAAAAACACTTTTTTTAAATGAATATTTCGTATTATCCACCATTTTGGGAACCAAACCAGAGTCCTCGTGCATGGTAGGCAATCGCGCTAACCACGAGGGCAACTAATCATCTTACCGTGTAATATATCGAACTATACTGCATTTAGTTTAATAATGCAGTATCTCATCCACCACTGGGTGCGAAAAGAGTAATGATGTAATGATGATTGATTTGTAAATATTTGAACAGAAATTTAGCACCTCTTTGAGAAACTAATATGCATGTATGTTCATTACATAGTTTTTAATAAAATCGACCAAATATAATTTATTTCATTAAATTCTATATATAATTAATAAATATATGATTTATAAAAGTTTCGTACGAATGTACATTCGATTCCCTGTGAGACGTTGTAAATCACCCGGCAAACGCTAAAATATTGCGGTATTTTAGTCAAATCCACCCAATGAACGGTTCTTTAAATATGCAAACCTTCTGAGATCTGAGTTGCTACAGTATTCTTATTCCGTTCTCGCGAAACATAAATAAATTTTTGAATGATCTAAAATGCTGCGATTATTTTGGAAATTTATTTCAATAAACAAAATACCTCTTTGTGTTTTTCATTTTTTTACACCATGTTAGTTTAAGAGGCCTAATTCAGAACTGAGTTTCAGCACAAAACGGCTGGGCTTGAAAAAATAAGCCACGGAAAAAACAGAATTTTCGTTTCAGTAAAACGTCAATAGTGTTTTTAGGCGTTGCTTGATAGTAATAATTGAGCCAAATTAATCTTATCCACACCAATAAAGGTTTCAGCTTTTTTATTTTAAAAAAGTCAAAAGAAATAAAGGGATAATAGGCAGAAAGGTGAATGTTGCACATTGTCTAAAGTGGCCACTTAAACGAGTCAATGACAAATCAAAAGCAGTGTAAATGTCTAGACTTCTTTATTCCCCCCTCAGAAATATGTTCCCTATATGTTGCAATAGAATAGAATTTCATTTATCAACTGTTGGAAAATAATTTTCAATTTTTATACTTAGACCAGTTGGTTTATGTTTTGTAGAAATAAACATGTGGATGTATTAAAAATATTGTTGACTAAACTAATCTGTGTACAAAGAAAGACCTACAAAAGATTCAATATATTTTCAGCAGCTGCCTAGTAATTTGAATTATAATAAAAATCTTATTAGGAATTGTTAAAGGTTTCAGCGATTTAACTCCTTTGATTAACTGATGGATGAATTTAAGATATATGGGTCTTCAAACAGAGGAAGAATTATGAATTTTTAGATTTCATTTAGTTTATCTGCCCATAGCATTGACATAATAATACACATAGACACTTCGTAAGCCCTCAAAAATGTTGACACTTAACTCATGCCCAAACGCTTAGTCATGCCCAACGCGTATTGAGTCGTTTTTTGATCGCCAGCCGTTTAGAATTGAAACCAAAATGCCTGATTGTGTTAACAAAGCATTGAAAACTTTTCTGATAAACATTTTTTTTAAATTGTGTAAATTTCATTGGTAAATATTTGTTTATGAGTAATTAACAAAGCTCAAAATAATTAATACTCATATATAAATATTGTTTTTTTGTGAACTTCGAACTACGCCTAGTGGTGCGATTGCGAAGCCCTTCTTAATTACAGAGACACACTGATAGATACATTTAAAAATAATAATAAACGTGAGACAATTAAGTATTTTGTTTTAAATATAAATGGTTTTTTGTATTCTACTATGCTTACCACTACATTTTCACTTTGTCGGTCCTTTATTTATTTTTTCTATGTATTGATTACCGTTTTTTTTTACTAGCTTAGGACGGGGTAAATAACTCAAGTTAGATAGTCAAAGAAACTTTGTATCTATCTGTTACTTTGTGTATATAATATGATAATAAAATCAACAATAAATGACTAGTCATAATTTTTGTATTCCAAAAATTCAAATATAATAAATAAATGTGTCAAAATTATAAGGAGTTTAAGAGAAGAATCTGATTGGAAAACTTTTATATTTACCCTCACAGCCCTCGTATAAACAAACAAACTTAGTAACTGGGGTACGTTTTCGCGTCAAAAGTTTTAAAAATATTTAACTATATACTGCGCGTCTATGTATGTCAAATACCCATAGCTGCGTCCTGATGATTTTTTTTCTAGGAGAAGATATCGCCCTCATAATTCCTTGACCTCGAGTAATCCACAAAAAAGGATAGGCATTACCGCCAATCGACAATTTTGTCGATCATACGATACGCGCGGGACCAATAGTAGACGATCTCTCTGAAGAAGAGCAGAACCGCGAATCGAAGTAAATAATGTGTTAGATTTGATTTTAAAAACTGTTTTTACTGTCTTCTGGGAAAAATTGAGTTTAGTCGATTGGCGGTAACGCACGCCCATGACATACGCTGTCATGTTTTTTGTAGCTATTTCAAAGTTTGAATTACATAAAATCGACTGGAATTTATCTGACCTGATTTTAAAACCTTCTCTTAAAAATCGAAGAATAACGTTAGACCGGTTACTTTTATTCAGATTAATAAATAATAAAATTGATTCTCCTAACCTACTTGAAAGATTTCCATTCCGTGTGCCATCTAGACCGACAAGACAAACTCTTCTGTTTTACACTGAAAACGCGTCAACTAACTATTTTAAACAATCTACAATACCTAGAATTTGCGACCAATATAATATTAGATTTACCGAGGCTGACATTTTTTATGAAAATGTATGTAAATTTAGGTCAAAAATTATAGAAATTTTAAGAGAAGCAGATATTTAACTTTATTATTACATACATTTTTTTTCATTTTGTTTCTTTAACATTTATTATATTGAACATAATTAAAATTATTTTACTAAGTGAAAACAATTTTTTTGGTGTGTGCATGAGTTTCTTACACTAATATATAAAGAAATTGGCAATATTTGTGTACATACTGTTAATTTACCTAATAAAATGAATAAATAAAATAAATAAATAAATAAAACCTATTTTAGACTAATTTGATGTATGTCATTAATTTACAAATACAATAATATAAAGTGCATACTTAGATCTTTCAAATAAATGCTTTGTTAAATGTAAGCAGGTAATATTTTTACGTAATTTACAATACGAGCGACGAAACTCAACTGAATCTGTCATTAGCGGAGTGCTCCGATCATTTTTCAGTTTGCGGTAAGGATAATTAGCTAATGAAAAACCACATTTTTTTTATTGTCATTTTAGTGAGAATCTATTTGATCTACAAAGTTCGAACTGGATAAAACCACATGTTTTTTAACAGGACCTCGAATCATGTGTTGTATCCGTTTATGATTCATATCATTAGTCGTGGTGCTTTCACATGTATATATTACGCAGATAGGGTAATGTCTGCAATTGCAGAGTTTAAACCCGCGCTGTATATCTTTACCTCAAACGCAGACGGATACATTGCACGCACGCAGATGTCCGTTGATTTTGAAGAAATTTATAATAATCAATAAGTCGATCCAATTTTCAATGGAGTTAGGAAAAGAAAAAATCAACTTCTTAGACTAAACATTAAATATAGAATCAAACAAAATACATTTTAATATTTTAACAAAACCAACGTTTTGTGATAACATTATTTATAATAATTCTCGACATCATATTTCGCAAAAATTGTGTGTATTTCATTGCTTAATTTATAGACCGTTATTCGTAGCACTTAACAAATATAATTATAACAATGAGTTAAACATGATTAAATCTATCGCAGTAAATAACGGATATAATAATACATTAGTTGATAACTTAATAAGAAAGAAACAAAAGCGTCACTGGATATTCTAAATTTGTGGATTAAAGTATCACTCGTCTTTTATTTATATAATAAATTACAATGAACTTCCATCAAGAATTTTCACATACAAACATAAATGTCTGAGGTATGATGTATGTAAATATGAAGAACTCTGGGTTACTCGATATAACTTTTATATTATGTCACGTTACATTACGTATACATCCACCCATTTTTCATATCTAAAAGTTAATTAAATAAGTTTGTAAGAAGGATTAGAAATTTAGAAGTTATAAGGTGCTTATTTTTAGTTTTTATAAATGTCTATTGTTTTACAGGGTACACATTACATATTTAAAGTTTTAATACAGAAGGCAAATAATGCGTACAGTGCATTTCTAGATTAAATATGCTTATATAATTGTGCTAATGCCTGTCGGGGAACCGAGTAACATAAAATTTTCGCTTTTTTAATGAATTTGAATAATTTGTACGAAAATTTCTTGCTACGCCCTCATTAGCAAAGTTTATTTAAGATTTGAATGTACTGTACTAAACTTGATTGCACATTAAAATGTTTTTAGTTTTAACGTTTTTCTTGTTTTGGAAGACTATTCAATTAAATCTTTTTTATCTGATAAATCAGTGTTTTTCATTAGAACTTATGGAAATAACATGTTTAGTATACTGTTCATAAATGTGTTATTCTTTTGTTTTTGTAGGAACTTGAAGAGATTTATACGGATATTTGCAACACTTTATCAGACGCCATCTTACAAGGGGCTGAAGTTGTGTCATCGAGAGTAAGTTTTCCATTGTTCTTATTAATCCACTTATATAAGCAAATATCCATCTACACATCCACTCATCGAGGAAATGTGGATGTTGAAACAAAGACAGAATGGTAAATGTTACACAGTGTTTATAGTGGCCACTTACACATAAATAATATCACTGACAGTAGAATGTGAATTTCAAAAAAAATAATATTTTGTTAAATGTATGTAACCCGTTAGGGTTTATCAATGAAATTTTAAAATATAAAAAAAACAGCCAATGACAGGTGATTAGCCCTGTATTGGCCAAGACTTCCATATTCCATACTCAAAATGTTTTCCCTTTCTGTTGTAAAAAAATATTGCGTATATTATTTATAATGTTTAAACTAACGCATTTTCATGCGACTTAATTCATCTTTAAGTTAGTTTTATAATTATTGTAGAATAAAATATTTAAAAAATTGTACTCCCAGGAGTTACAAAAAACTTAATTTGGGGAAGAAAAATATTTATATAAAGGTATTGTAATATACCTATATATATTGACGACATTCTAATAATAAACTTCAAATTGAAATATTTCAGTAAATAGTAAGAATTCAAAAGCTTAATTAAAAAAACAAAACAAAAATTATTACAATTTTGAACAAAAGACTTGAGCGAAAGACTAACATTTGTTTCAAAGAAATCAACGTCATTCTACTGTGTTTCTCTGTTTTATAATGTAATTTTGCTTAGGCATCCGATCAGGCGCGTCGCTATGAAACTCTGGGGGCCCAGTGCCGCGCCCTTAGCGGGACA